>NC_092333.1:193912500-194212500 GCF_046630445.1 Rutidosis leptorrhynchoides
AATCTTTCTCAATCAAAATATTCGATTCCCCGGCAGCGGCGCCAGAAAACTTCTGATGTCACTACAAAGATACGGCTGAAATGGACGGTTTAATTCGTGCGGTGTCGTTAGGCTGCAGGACGTCCTGTTCAGTTGATCAAGGTAGCACACAGTGGTTTTGTTTATTTATATTGTGCGAGGCCGAAATTTACTTTTACTTTCTAAGGTGTAGAAGGTGTAAGTTAACCTAGTGTCGTGTTTTTTTGTGGATTAACGAATTGAAGATCAAGTGAATAATTGTTTTTTAGTTAAATTACCTAGATAAAGGATAGTAGTTGGTTTAAGCTAAAAGTTCTAAATACGGAAAAGTAAATAAGTGAAAGGATATCCGGATTATGCAGATCAGGGAAATGTTAACCAAGATATCAGTATTAGGTTAGGAAAAGGTAATTATGCTTATATTAAGACTATGCTTAGACTGATGTAGATCTGGTTGGATAAGCCAATTACACAGACCTACTTGTCTCTGAACTCTCGGAGTTCTCTTTGAGCAGTAAGAAGTATGTCACTTGGTTGTAAAATTGAAAGGTAGCTATACCTTGGAGGTTATCCTCGGTAAAGCACTAGGTTTATTAGTGAGTTGAGCTCTAGTCCTAACCCTCGTTATCAGTTTGGTTAACTGAATAACAACGTGCCGTGTTGATTGAACAATGATCACAAACGGAAGGAGTCTGTCGGTTTAAGTTGGCAAAACCTTAAGTGAAAACTAACATCCATTCAATCATACTAATGATATCATATCAATTCTAACATTATACAGCATTATAGTTGATATACATATAGTATAACGACCCTCATTTTTCCATTCTATATTTTTCCATTATTAAAAGCCCAAACAATATAATTAAAACTTAATGATTAAACTTTAATCAACAATTGTTAAGTGTTAAGAGTTAGAAAACATATTAATTAACTTTGTGCAAAAATTGACAAGTTAATAAAAGATGAAAATAATAAACTGTTAGTCGACACTCACTGCTAATTAAAATTTATGCATTTATGTAATATTATAACTAATAACCTATAAGTAATAAATAAAAAGTGACATTTATATAAATAATAAAACAATTGAGAACTAAATATATACAAGTCATGAATTAGTAAAAAGAAAATAATACTTATCATGTAGTAAATGTAAAAATAATAATAATAATAGTAATAATAATGAGACTAAAGAATCTTAAACAATTACATCCTTATGTTGACTAAAAATATAGTATAAACTAGTACATCCTTATGTTGACTAATTATAAACTAGTACCACCTATTGTTGACGAAAAATTATAAAACAAAATAAAATCATTAATTAGAACATCCTTATATTGACTAACACTCTAATACTTGCACTATATAAACACTCCTAGACTCCTAGTTTCTCATTCACAAATCACACCAAAATCCTCTCTCAAAAACAATCTTTCCCTTTCCCTCTCTTGTGGTATTCGAATCTTCAAGCTTGTTCTTCGTGTTCTTCAAGAATCTTCAAGGAGTTCTTCAAGATTTTCAAGGCTTTGATCTTCCATCTTCATCGTGTTCATCTTTTCTTTGTTAATTATCTTGAATCTTCAAAGGTATAACATAAACCCTAAACTATTTACATAAACTTTGATCTTTGTTAATTCATATTCATATTATAAACTTGTTATTCATAAGTATATACATAAACACACCTAGATTTATATATACATATATACATGTAAAAAAAAATATTTTTTATATATATACATATATATACGAATTATATATACATATACATATTAAAACCTTAAACCCTAATTACACCTAAACTATAATTCTTAAACCCTAATTAATTAAACTCTAAACATTTATGAAACCCTAGGACATTAATTACTAAACCCTAGTTATTAATTACTACTTTAATTAACTAACCCTAATTAATGAAACCCTAATACTACTTATACGAGTACTTAACATGTATACACTATTACTATTACTAGCACCTATAACCTACTACTTATATTGTAGCACAAAAACATTTTGGGATATGTATTAGAGATGTATAGATCTTCGAACTTTCTTGACGAATGGTTTCTACGAGATTCTAGGCAGAGGGTTTGGATTTTCGATTTAAATGGTCCTATGGCTCAAGCCCCTAGATCTAAATTAGCCATTCGAATGGAAAGGGGTGATTGGAAGCTTATCTAATACGGCAAGTATCCTAAAATGGAAAACACTGATAAAAGTAGAAACTCTCTAGTCATAGAAACTTAGTAAAATAAGAAACTTTCTAAAAATAGAAACTTTATAAAAATAGTAACTTACTAGGAATAGAAACTTAGTAAAACAAACTATACTTAAACGCATACTTAAACTTAAACATGGGCAAAACACTTAACTACTCTTAAATGTCAATATGTTGACTTTCCTGCTCACTCGTTCAACTCTTTATTCCGAGGAATAACTCTCTCTCTACTTACTAAGGTGAATTCATAGCCCCACTTTACTTTGTGCACAACTTATTTACTTTACGGGGTGAGACACATGCTGCTTTTAATATTTACAATTTAGACACAAGTACCAACTGCTAAACTATGCTATACCCGGCTATGTCCGACTAAGTCCCTACAGTGATATTTTTAATTACTCGTTGATTGCATGCTTAATTATTGGGGGTAGGCCGATCGGGAGTAACGTCCCCGATACATTTGACTAAGTCTTTGTATTACTTGATAATGAAATAAAATCGACAAGGACAGACACAACTTGTCATGGAGCAAACTTGAATGTTTAGTCTAAATATCACGCACTGGCATAACTTTTGGATCTGCGAGATCTACTTTTAGATCCTGCGGGAGATCAACTTTACAACTAAATCTTGTGGTCTAAAAACAACGATAACTACTTTTGTTAAACCTATGAACTTCACTCAACCTTTTTGGTTGACACTTTAGCATGTTTTATCTCAGGTGCTGTTTGATTCAAGCTTTCTTATCTACTACTTATGTGATGCTACTTGGACTTAGGATCAAGAGATATCACATTTATTACCTCTGCATATGAACAATTACTTTATCGTTATTTCCATTATTGTAACGACATTTCATTTTCCGCTGCGTACTCAATAAAGTTAAATTTTCTCATTTAGTATTATTCTCGTATTATAATATGTTGGTTTATTTGATATTAGTAACGTTTCTTCCAGACCCTATTGGGAGGACGTTACAGATTGGTATCAGAGCTTAACCAGGCTGTTATAGAGAACCAGGATTGCATTTTTATGTGTGCCTTACTTGCTAGCTAGGGTGCCTTAGCAATCTAGGAAACTATAACCTTTTCTGCCTTAGACTTAAAGCACTTAGGATTACCTTATAATCTTAACAATCATGCTTTACCAAACTTGACTTAAAGATTCTAATCAAAGTCTCTTTCCTAATGTAGGACTACAACTTTCCTTGACCATAGTGCCTTTAATTGTTGTCTTTAACTGTTAAATAGTACACTATACTTTAGAAACTTTACTTATCTTAGAATGCCAAGCCAATCTAAAGACTTTCCTGAGTACTATCCAATTACACCACCGCATCTAAATGCGACACAATGATTTCATATATTCTTGACATTTCTAAGTCATCTATCATGGTTTGTGTATTACATATTAATCCATGCATTTTGAAGCTCCTATATTTGTTACTATTCATACTCAAACGTATATAACTCTCTGTTATATCACGTACCTATATGCCTTATGCCTTTATGCATCGGTTTGCGAACCAGAAAATGTCATTGAGTTATCGAGAATCTCAAAAACATTATAATGTCATCACTATTCATATTCATTACTTTCTTTGCTTTCTTATTGTTTTGATCATTGAATTTTCTTGACGGATGACGTCTACGAAACTATAGAATAGAAAGCGTTTGGATTACTGATTTAAAGAATCCTATAGCTCAAGCCCCTGGACCTGAATAGGTCATTACGAATTGAAAATCTTTAATCAAAAGATTATCAGATTACATACTTATCATCTAGACACATCATACTGCCATTATTAGAGTATAGACACATCGTATCTTATTATATCTTATCGTATCTATCCCAATAATCTTTGGCTAACACTTTTCCTAAATTTCCTCCGTAAATTACGAAAATCTTTTTGCTACATATACATATTCAAGGAGATGAATATATCATCCAGTATTCAACACTAATCTCATATCAAACCCTAATTCAAATCACATAATATGGATTTCTCAACTGATTCCTCGAGTTTCAATGGCAGCGTAACCGGAACAAACGAACCAATCAGCCATCATCTATTTTAGATGAATTGGGGATGGGTTCGTAGTAAACTTAATCAATGGAGACAAGAAGAAGGTAATCCCTTCCATCAACTGAATTCACCTCTTGGTGAAGAACCTGAAGCACTTACCGGTGAACCCGTTCGGAACACTATTTCACCCTCATTTCCAGGATATCCAGTCATGAATATATAATATCTAAAATTCTAGATCTTATACATCCACTTGTCTGAACCGCCAATCATCCCGGAATAATAGAAGAAGTCAACGAGCTTCGCGCTCGATTGGTGGCTCTGGATAATATGGTGTGAAACCTACGAACACCAGCTGCAGCACCAGCAGCATAACCAGTACCATCAGCATCACCACCAACAGCATCAGCTTCACCAACAACAACAACCACACCATAAACCTCAACATCACACTCGGTACCTCGGATATCAACATCATACGCCCCATAGATACCAAGAAATATTAGTAATAATGAGTTAAGATGTATTGACTCATTCTTCCTGAAGAATTATATATATATATATATATATATATATATATATATATATATATATATATATATATATATATATATATATATATATATATATATATATACATATATATATATATATATGATTTGGAACAATAATATATCTTTTTGTACTAAGCTATTACGTGTGAATCTAAACTAGTATGTACTACTTGGTTAATTCATATCACTAATATGCTATGATGTACATCCCTTGTTAATGACTTAACAATCGTTAATCACTGCTTCAACACAATAAACTCCATTTCATAATAAATCAAGTGTATTACTCAAATACATGATTGATTGTATACTTTCATTTTCGATGTACTCGAAACTTTTTAGAAAACATTATTCGTGTCTTGTGAATTTCAAAAGGATTTCACGAGCACCAACATCATATACCAAGATATATCAATAACAATGAACAATTAAGCATTGATTCATAACTTCATTTAGCGAAATATTTCGCGACAATTATGAAATCTCTAAGATTTTGGAGATTATTTATTCTCATTTCAACAGCAAATTAAATGAGTTTAATATTATATTACTCATTAAATCTATATTATATCTGAAGAATACATATATGAACGTATATCTTCATAAAGATTGTAATTCTTTTGTACAAACTGTTAATTATGAAAATATTTTAATGGGTAGGTAATACCCGAGAAACATTTATATCTCACATTATTATGTTACATTATACATTCTTCAGTTCTGATTCAATAATCAATAACTATACTACTTACATCCGGCTATGTATCCGTTCACTAAAGAACAACCATTTTCATACAAATTCAATTACATATTCTGATTTTGACCTATCGGAATTTAAGTAAAGCTTTAGCAAGTGTTACCTTCCTAAAGATCACTACATTCATGAATTATATTCATTCGTATTCTATGATGAATTATCACATCAAACCACAAAACTTACCATTCCTTACTTTTGAAAATCACAACATTTCTTCGTCAACCGTTAGATCCATTGATGGATGCATCTTACGCTTAAACACTTCAAATTCAAAATTCTTAAAAACATCCTTTGAATCTTAACGATCATAATTAGCGTTTAATCATCTAAAAATGAAATTTCTTGAAACCATCTCAGATTGATAACCAATGATTCAAATATGGCTGCATTAAATGCAGAGGAAACAGGAAAATTGTAGATGCTCTTAAGGGCTAACAGTTTGATAATAAAGAATCGTACGTTGGAAAAGCCCAAAAGAAAATTTGGAACTGAAAAACAGATTGAGCTAACCATGGAGGAGACCGAGGACAAACACAAGGGCCAAACCCTATATTCAAAGAATCCAGGAAATTCTGGATCCGGTAAAATCTTTAGAGAATATCTTGCTCCGAAGTCATGTTAAAAGCTTGCGGAAAATTTTTCTTCATCAACTTTCGAACATAGAAATTCCAAAATATCATCATAAATATCCTCTATATTTCGGAAGATATCTTCATAACGATTCTTGTCCGCAATTAAGTATCTCTTTGCGATATCTTTATAAAGGAAACTGTTTTAGTTTCTATATTCTGTAAAATTAGAGTTTAAATTATAAATGTTTTGAAGAAGTGTTGGGAATTGAAGCATGAGTTAGTATAATATAATGACGTCAGGCCAACGTGATTATATTACAGTAAGTCATGCTAAGTTTTTTTTTATGGAAGATGATGATTCATAGACTTTATAATCATCATTTGCCATGTTACACGACTCTTACATTCTATTTAACCTCTAAACATATCAAGAAAATATTTTTCTTAATGATTCGGTCTTTTCCGGATATTCTGGTAATATGACAAATCAAATCGTGCTATTACCTTTCCTTTCTACTTTATATATTATGATCATTCGAAACTTCATACCTATGAATTCTGGACCATTACTCGCTTGACTTGAAGTCGGGAAGAAGAAACAAAAACATAAAGCTCCGACATATAAGGGAAAATATAAAGCCCGATAACGACTCTGAAATTACAAACCGTGTATATCAATGCGTATAGCAATATAAAGACACGGGATAATTAAAAACACTATAACCCTAAGAGCATAGTAGAAGTAAACAGATTCCTCTGGCGGTAAAAGAAAAAGAAGAATGACTGCATAGATGGTCAATATAATAACCAGGATCAGAACTGGATTAAGCATTTTCTTAATCTTTTGGAAGTTTGAATTGAGAAAGAAAGTATAGAAGTGGTGAAGATAATGAAACGGAAGAAGCTAATTTATAGCAAAATTCCAAACACATCAATCGAGGAAAATCACCGCATTTAATCAAACAAATCTCAAAATTTCGTAAATATCGGAGAATCAAATCTTATAGATTACGAAGATTTCCTTTAATTCCTTGAATTCCGGAAATCAATCGTGACTACGTCAAAAGTTAAGGGGAACATTTAATTTTCTCATTTCACTCTTTTATGATAGCTTCGTTTATACTCTTCCTATAAACGAATCGTTTTATCCATATTATTCAATAGTGATAAAACTTTATTTTTCAACTTATATTCATCATTAAAATATTCTTGTTGTAAACAATGAAGATCTCTATCAAATTTCATGACTGTGATTTTCACGAACTCCTCTCTGTTTGTTTGTCTGCCCTAATATTGTGGCATAAAATGCTCAAGGTTTTAAATGAGCTCAATACTATTCATAACACATTTTATGTATCCAATTTAATGAAATGACTTGTATAACATCATCATTTTGAATGATCTTCGCATTAATGATAAAATGCACTTCGTTGAAGAACCTATAGAAATCATGGAAGGAGAGGTCAAACAAACGCGTAAAAGCAACATACCTATCATTAAAGTCCGTTGGAATTCGCGTAGAGGCCCCGAATATACCTGGGAACGCAAAGACCATATGAAACAGAAATATCCCCATCTCTTCTCAACTGCTGATGCAAACGAGGAAAAACTACCTAAAACCTTCGGGACGAAGTTTTCAATAACGGGGAGGTACTATAACGACCCTCATTTTTCCATTCTATATTTTTCCAATATTAAAAGCCCAAACAATATAATTAAAACTTAATGATTAAACTTTAATCAACAATTGTTAAGTGTTAAGAGTTAGAAAACATATTAATTAACTTTGTGCAAAAATTGACAAGTTAATAAAAGATGAAAATAATAAAGTGTTAGTCGACACTCACTGCTAATTAAAATTTAAGCATTAATGTAATATTATAACTAATAACCTATAAGTAATAAATAAAAAGTGACATTTATACAAATAATAAAACAATTGGGAACTAAATATATACAAGTCATGAATTAATAAAAAAAATAATACTTATCATGTAGTAAATGTAAAAATAATAATAATAATAATAATAATAATAATAATAATAATAATAATAATAATAATAATAATAATAATAATAATAATAATAATAATAATAATAATAATAATAATAATAATAATAATAATAATAATAATAATGAGACTAAAGAATCTTAAACAATTACATCCTTATGTTGACTAAAAATATAGTATAAACTAGTACATCCTTATGTTGACTAATTATAAACTAGTACCACCTATTGTTGACTAAAAATTATAAAACAAAATAAAATCATTAATTAGAACATCCTTATGTTGACTAACACTCTAATACTTGCACTATATAACCACTCCTAGACTCCTAGTTTCTCATTCACAAATCACACCAAAATCCTCTCTCAAAAACAATCTCTCCCTTTCCCTCTCTTGTGGTATTCGAATCTTCAAGCTTGTTCTTCGTATTCTTCAAGAATCTTCAAGGAGTTCTTCAAGATTTTCAAGGCTTTGATCTTCCATCTTCATCGTGTTCATCTTTTCTTTGTTAATTATCTTGAATCTTCAAAGGTATAACATAAACCCTAAACTATTTACATAAACTTTGATCTTTGTTAATTCATATTCATATTATAAACTTGTTATTCATAAGTATATACATAAACACACCTAGATTTATATATACATATATACATGTAAAAAAAATATATTTTTTATATATATATATATACATATATATACGAATTATATATACATATACATATTAAAACCTTAAACCCTAATTACACCTAAACTATAATTCTTAAACCCTAATTAATTAAACTCTAAACATTTATGAAACCCTAGGACATTAATTACTAAACCCTAGTTATTAATTACTACTTTAATTAACTAACCCTAATTAATGAAACCCTAATACTACTTATACTAGTACTTAACATGTATACACTATTACTATTACTAGCACCTATAACCTACTACTTATATTGTAGCACAAAAACATTTTGGGATATGTATTAGAGATGTATAGATCTTCGAACTTTCTTGACGAATGGTTTCTACGAGATTCTAGGCAGAGGGTTTGGATTTCCAATTTAAAGGGTCCTATGGCTCAAGCCCCTAGATCTAAATTAGCCATTCGAAGGGAAAGGGGTGATTGAAAGCTTATCTAATACGACAAGTATCCTAAAATGGAAAACACTGATAAAAGTAGAAACTCTCTAGTCATAGAAACTTAGTAAAATAAGAAACTTTCTAAAAATAGAAACTTTATAAAAATAGTAACTTACTAGGAATAGAAGCTTAGTAAAACAAACTATACTTAAACACATACTTAAACTTAAACATGGGCAAAACACTTAACTACTCTTAAATGTCAATAGGTTGACTTTCCTGCTCACTCGTTCAACTCTTTATTCCGAGGAATAACTCTCTCTCTACTTACTAAGGTGAATTCATAGCCCCACTTTACTTTGTGCACAACTTATTTACTTTACGGGGTGAGACACATGCTGCTTTTAATATTTACAATTTAGACACAAGTACCAACTGCTAAACTATGCTATACCCGGCTATGTCCGACTAAGTCCCTACAGTGATATTTTTAATTGCTTGTTGATTGCATGCTTAATTATTAGGGGTAGGCCTATCGGGAGTAACGTCCCCGATACATTTGACTAAGTCTTTGTATTACTTGATAATGAAATAAAACCGACAAGGACAGACACAACTTGTCATGGGGCAAACTTGAATGTTTAGTCTAAATATCACGCACTGACATAACTTTTGGATCTGCGAGATCTACTTTTTGATCCTGCGGGAGATCAACTTTACAACTAAATCTTGTGGTCTAAAAACAACGATAACTACTTTTGTTAAACGTATGAACTTCACTCAACCTTTTTGGTTGACTCTTTAGCATGTTTTGTCTCAGGTGCTGTTTGATTCAAGCTTTCTTATCTACTACTTATGTGATGCTACTTGGACTTAGGATCAAGAGATATCGCATTTATTACCTCTGCATATGAAAAATTACTTTATCTTCATTTCCATTATTGTAACGACATTTCATTTTCCGCTGCGTACTCAATAAAGTTAAATTTTCTCATTTAGTATTATTCTCGTATTATAATATGTTGGTTTATTTGATATTAGTAACGTTTCTTCCAGACCCTATTGGGAGGACGTTACAGATTGGTATCAGAGCTTAACCAGGCTGTTATAGAGAACCAGGATTGCATTTTTATGTGTGCCTTACTTGCTAGCTAGGGTGCCTTAGCAATCTAGGAAACTATAACCTTTCCTGCCTTAGACTTAAAGCACTTAGGATTACCTTATAATCTTAACAATCATGCTTTACCAAACTTGACTTAAAGATTCTAATCAAAGTCTCTTTTCTAATGTAGGACTACAACTTTCCTTGACCATAGTGCCTTTACTTATTGCCTTTAACTGTTAAATGCTACACTATACTTTAGAAACTTTACTTATCTTAGAATGCCAAGCCAATCTAAAGACTTTCATGAGTACTATCCAATTACACCACCGCATCTAAATGCGACACAATGATTTCAGATATTCTTGACATTTCTAAGTCATCTATCATGGTTTGTGTATTATATATGTATTACATGAAATATTATCCATGCATTTTGAAGCTCCTATATTTGTTACTATTCATACTCAAACGTATATAACTCCCTGTTATATCACGTACATATATGCCTTATGCCTTTATGCATCGGTTTGCGAACCAGAAAATGTCATTGAGTTATCGAGAATCTCAAAAACATTATAATTTCATCACTATTCATATTCATTACTTTCTTTGCTTTCTTATTGTTTTGATCATTGAATTTTCTTGATGGATGACGTCTACGAAACTATAGAATAGAAAGCGTTTGGATTACTGATTTAAAGAATCCTATAGCTCAAGCCCCTGGACTTGAATAGGTCATTACGAATTGAAAATCTTTAATCAAAAGATTATCAGATTACATACTTATCATCTAGACACGTCGTACTGCCATTATTAGAGTATAGACACATCATATCTTATTATATCTTATCGTATCTATCCCAATAATCTTTGGCTAACACTTTCCTTAAATTTTCTCCGTAAATTACGGAAATCTTTTTGCTACATATACATATTCAAGGAGATGAATATATCATCCAGTATTCAACACTAATCTCATATCAAACCCTAATTCAAATCACATAATATGGATTTCTCAACTAATTCCTCCGGAACAAACGAACCAATCAGCCATCATCTATTTTGGATGAATTGGGGATGGGTTCGTAGTAAACTTAATCAATGGAGACAAGAAGAAGGTAATCCCTTCCATCAACTGAATTCACCTCTTGGTGAAGAACCTGAAGCACTTACCGGTGAACCCGTTCGGAACACTATTTTCACCCTCATTTCCAGGATATCCAGTCACGAATATATAATATCTAAAATTCTAGATCTTATACATCCACTTGTCCGAACCGCCAATCATCCCGGAATAATAGAAGAAGTCAACGAGCTTCGCGCTCGAGTGGTGGCTCTGGAGAATATGGTGCGAAACCTACGAACACCAGCAGCAGCACCAGCAGCATAACCAGTACCATCAGCATCACCACCAACAGCATCAGCTTCACCAACAACAACAACCACACCGCAAACCTCATCATCACACTCGGTACCTCGGATATCAACATCATACGCCCCATAGATACCAAGGAATATTAGTAATAATGAGTTAAGATGTAATGACTCATTCTTCCTGAAGAATTATATATATATATATATATATATATATATATATATATATATATATATATATATATATATATATATATATATATATATATATATATATATATATATATATATATGATTTGGAACAATAATATATCTTTTCGTACTAAGCTATTACGTGTGAATCTAAACTAGTATGTACTACTTGGTTAATTCATATCACTAATATGCTATGATGTACATCCCTTGTTAATGACTTAACAATCGTTAATCACTGCTTCAACACAATAAACTCCATTTCATAATAAATCAAGTGTATTACTTAAATACATGATTGATTGTATACTTTCATTTTCGATGTACTCGAAACTTTTTAGAAAACATTATTCGTGTCTTGTGAATTTCACAAGGATTTCATGAGCACCAACATCATATACCAAGATATATCAATAACAATGAACAATTAAGCATTGATTCATAACTTCATTTAGCGAAATATTTCGCGACAATTATGAAATCTCTAAGATTTTGGAGATTATTTATTCTCATTTCAACAGCAAATTAAATGAGTTTAATATTATATTACTCATTAAATCTATATTATATCTGAAGAATACATATATGAACGTATATCTTCATAAAGATTGTAATTCTTTTGTACAAACTGTTAATTATGAAAATATTTTAACGGGTAGGTAATACCCGAGAATGATTTATATCTCACATTATTATGTTACATTATACATTCTTCAGTTCTGATTCAATAATCAATAACTATACTACTTACATCCACCTATGTATCCGTTCACTAAAGAACAACCATTTTCATACAAATTCAATTACATATTCTGATTTTGGCCTATCGGAATTTAAGTAAAGCTTTAGCAAGTGTTACCTTCCTAAAGATCACTACATTCATGAATTATATTCATTCGTATTCTATGATGAATTATCACATCAAACCACAAAACTTACCATTCCTTACTTTTGAAAATCACAACATTTCTTCGTCAATCGTTAGATCCATTGATGGATGCATCTTACGCTTAAACACTTCAAATTCAAAATTCTTAAAAACATCCTTTGAATCTTGACGATCATAATTAGCGTTTAATCATCTAAAAATGAAATTTCTTGAAACCATCTTGGATTGATAACCAATGATTCAAATATGGCTGCATTAAATGCAGAGGAAACTGAAAAATTATAGATGGTCTTAAGGGCTAACAGTTTGATAATAAAGAATGGTAAGTTGGAAAAGCCCAAAAGAAAATTTGGAACTGAAAAATAGATTGAGCTAACCATGGAGGAGACCAAGGACAAAACAAGGGTCAAACCATATATTCAAAGAATCCAGAAAATTCTGGATCCGGTGAAATCTTTAGAGAATATCTTGCTCCGAAGTCATGTTTAAAGCTTGCGGAAAATTTTTCTTCATCAACTTTCGAACATAGAAATTCCAAAATATCATCATAAATATCCTCTATATTTCGGAAGATATCTTCATAACGATTCTTGTCCACAATTAAGTATCTCTTTGCGATATCTTTATAAAGGAAACTGTTTTAGTTTCTATATTCTGTAAAATTAGAGTTTAAATTATAAATGTTTTGAAGAAGTGTTGGGAATCGAAGCATGAGTTAGTATAATATAATGACGTCAGGCCAACGTGATTATATTACAGTAAGTCATGCTAATTTTTTTTTATGGAAGATGATGATTCATAGACTTTATAATCATCATTTGCCATGTTACACGACTCTTACATTCTATTTAACCACTAAACATATCAAGAAAATATTTTTCTTAATGATTCGGTCTTTTCCGGATATTCTGGTAATATGACAAATCAAATCGTGCTATTACCTTTCCTTTCTACTTTATATATTATGATCATTCGAAACTTCATACCTATGAATTCTGGACCATTACTCGCTTGACTTGAAGTCGGGAAGAAGAAACAAAAACATAAAGCTCCGACATATAAGGGAAAATATAAAGCCCGATAACGACTCTGAAATTACAAACCGTGTATATCAATGCGTATAGCAATATAAAGACACGGGATAATTAAAAACACTATAACCCCAAGAGCATAGTAGAAGTAAACAGATTCCTCTGGCGGTAAAAGAAAAAGAAGAATGACTGCATAGATGGTCAATATAATAACCAGGATCAGAACTGGATTAAGCATTTTCTTAATCTTTTGGAAGTTTGAATTGAGAAAGAAAGTATAGAAGTGGTGAAGATAATGAAACGGAAGAAGCTAATTTATAGCAAAATTCCAAACACATCAATCGAGGCAAATCACCGCATTTAATCAAACAAATCTCAAATTTTCGTAAATACCGGAGAATCAAATCTTATAGATTACGAAGATTTCCTTTAATTCCTTGAATTCCGGAAATCAATCGTGACTACGTCAAAAGTTAAGGCGAACATTTAATTTTCTCATTTCACTCTTTTATGATAGCTTCGTTTATACTCTTCCTATAAACGAATCGTTTTATCCATATTATTCAATGGCATAAAAAGAAGAATGACTGCATAGATGGTCAATATAATAACCAGGATCAGAACTGGATTAAGCATTTTCTTAATCTTTTGGAAGTTTGAATTGAGAAAGAAAGTATAGAAGTGGTGAAGATAATGAAACGGAAGAAGCTAATTTATAGCAAAATTCCAAACACATCAATCGAGGCAAATCACCGCATTTAATCAAACAAATCTCAAATTTTCGTAAATACCGGAGAATCAAATCTTATAGATTACAAAGATTTCCTTTAATTCCTTGAATTCCGGAAATCAATCGTGACTACGTCAAAAGTTAAGGCGAACATTTAATTTTCTCATTTCACTCTTTTATGATAGCTTCGTTTATACTCTTCCTATAAACGAATCGTTTTATCCATATTATTCAATAGTGATAAAACTTTATTTTTCAACTTATATTCATCATTAAAATATTCTTGTTGTAAACAATGAAGATCTCTATCAAATTTCATGACTGTGATTTTCACGAACTCCTCTCTGTATGTCTGCCCTAATATTGTGGCATAAAATGCTCAAGGTTTTAAATGAGCTCAATACTATTCATAACACATTTCATGTATCCAATTTACTGAAATGACTTGTATAACATCATCATTTTGAATGATCTTCGCATTAATGATAAAATGCACTTCGTTGAAGAACCTATAGAAATCATGGAAGGAGAGGTCAAACAAACGCGTAAAAGCAACATACCTATCATTAAAGTCCGTTGGAATTCGCGTAGAGGCCCCGAATATACCTGGGAACGCAAAGACCATATAAAATGGAAATATCCCCATCTCTTCTCAACTGCTGATGCAAACGAGGAAACTACCTAAAAACTTCGGGACGAAGTTTTCAATAACGGGGAGGTACTATAACGACCCTCATTTTTCCATTCTAAATTTTTCCAATATTAAAAGCCCAAACAATATAATTAAAACTTAATGATTAAACTTTAATCAACAATTGAAATTTATGCAATATATTAATTAACTTTGTGCAAAAATATATTAATCAACAATATATTAATTAACTTTGTGCAAAAATTGACAAGTTAATAAAAGATGAAAATAATAAACTGTTAGTCGACACTCACTGCTAATTAAAATTTATGCATTTATGTAATATTATAACTAATAACCTATAAGTAATAAATAAAAAGTGACATTTATATAAATAATAAAACAATTGGGAACTAAATATATACAAGTCATGAATTAGTAAAAAGAAAATAATACTTATCATGTAGTAAATGTAAAAATAATAATAATAATAATAATAATAATAATAATAATAATAATAATAATAGTAATAATAATGAGACTAAAGAATCTTAAACAATTACATCCTTCTGTTGACTAAAAATAAAGTATAAACTAGTACATCCTTATGTTGACTAATTACAAACTAGTACCACCTATTGTTGACTAAAAATTATAAAACAAAATAAAATCATTAATTAGAACATTTTTATGTTGACTAACACTCTAATACTTGCACTATATAAACACTCCTAGACTCCTAGTTTCTCATTCACAAATCACACCAAAATCCTCTCTCAAAAACAATCTCTCCATTTCCCTCTCTTGTGGTATTCGAATCTTCAAGCTTGTTCTTCGTGTTCTTCAAGAATCTTCAAGGAGTTCTTCAAGATTTTCAAGGCTTTGATCTTCCATCTTCATCGTGTTCATCTTTTCTTTGTTAATTATCTTGAATCTTCAAAGGTATAACATAAACCCTAAACTATTTACATAAACTTTGATCTTTGTTAATTCATATTCATATTATAAACTTGTTATTCATAAGTATATACATAAACACACCTAGATTTATATATACATATATACATGTAAAAAAAATATATATTTTATATATATATATATACATATATATACGAATTATATATACATATACATATTAAAACCTTAAACCCTAATTACACCTAAACTATAATTCTTAAACCCTAATTAATTAAACTCTAAACATTTATGAAACCCTAGGACATTAATTACTAAACCCTAGTTATTAATTACTACTTTAATTAACTAACCCTAATTAATGAAACCCTAATACTACTTATACTAGTACTTAACATGTATACACTATTACTATAACTAGCACCTATAACCTACTACTTATATTGTAGCACAAAAACATTTTGGGATATGTATTAGAGATGTATAGATCTTCGAACTTTCTTAACGAATGGTTTCTACGAGATTCTAGGCAGAGGGTTTGGATTTCTGATTTAAAGGGTCCTATGGCTCAAGCCCCTAGATCTAAATTAGCCATTCGAAGGGAAAGGGGTGATTGGAAGCTTATCTAATACAGCAAGTATCCTAAAATGGAAAACACTGATAAAAGTAGAAACTCTCTAGTCATAGAAACTTAGTAAAATAAGAAACTTTCTAAAAATAGAAACTTTATAAAAATAGTAACTTACTAGGAATAGAAACTTAGTAAAACAAACTATACTTAAACGCGTACTTAAACTTAAACATGGGCAAAACACTTAACTACTCTTAAATGTCAATATGTTGACTTTCCTGCTCACTCGTTCAACTCTTTATTCCGAGGAATAACTCTCTCTCTCTACTTACTAAGGTGAATTCATAGCCCCACTTTACTTTGTGCACCACTTATTTACTTTACGGGGTGAGACACATGCTGCTTTTAATATTTACAATTTAGACACAAGTACCAACTGCTAAACTATGCTATACCCGGCTATGTCCGACTAAGTCCCTACAGTGATATTTTTAATTGCTCGTTGATTGCATGCTTAATTATTGGGGGTAGGCCTATCGGGAGTAACGTCCCCGATACATTTGACTAAGTCTTTGTATTACTTGATAATGAAATAAAACCGACAAGGACAGACACAACTTGTCATGGGGCAAACTTGAATGTCTAGTCTAAATGTCACGCACTGGCATAACTTTTGGATCTGCGAGATCTACTTTTTGATCCTGCGAGAGATCAACTTTACAACTAAATCTTGTGGTCTAAAAACAACGATAACTACTTTTGTTAAACCTATGAACTTCACTCAACCTTTTTGGTTGACACTTTAGCACGTTTTGTCTCAGGTGCAGTTTGATTCAAGCTTTCTTATCTACTACTTATGTGATGCTACTTGGACTTAGGATCAAGAGATATCACATTTATTACCTCTGCATATGAACAATTACTTTATCGTTATTTCCATTATTGTAACGACATTTTATTTTCCGCTGCGTACTCAATAAAGTTAAATTTTCTCATTTAGTATTATTCTCGTACTATAATATGTTGGTTTATTTGATATTAGTAACGTTTCTTCCAGACCCTATTGTGAGGACGTTACAGATAGTGAAGCAGATAGAAACCTAATAAATACCTAAACAGTTGATATGACTAAGTCCTAAGGCAACAATCAAACAAGAACATGCAATAGGCTTGGGTCACACACTGAAGGCACTAATTAGATCTTAACAGCTCCTAAGAAGTCTCTTCAGAACAGTCAATAGGCATACTAGGTCATTCATGTCTCAATTCCTAAGTTCCGTGTCCTAAAAGCGCATTAATTGCCTCTCGGGAACTCCGGCCATACCGAGTTCATAGAATCTTCATATACAGTATAACCAGGGGTCTTAATCCTATGAAGTAGCTAATTTCATATAGGTGGACAAGTCCTGATCACAACCTAGGTTGGTCAATCCTTAAGATGCTAGCATACAAATCTATCAGACTTCCTAGTTCAGTGTCATAACAGTAATCGTACTAAATTAATATAATCACGCTAACCCAAAATTCTATCATGGCAATATACAGATTAATTAAGCTATCATGGTAATATCAGAACGCATTATTAAACATAAAAAGTAAGAACACGTCTTTAATACGAAAGACAAGCGTTTCGGATAAAAACCTGAAAAGGCCGAAGAAATCTGCCCGAGATCGCAGGGACTCGCCGGGATATCCTCTGAAAAATAAAAGCTAAGCTAACTACTACTAAAAATTAACTAAAAGCTTGAAAATATAAAATGAATTACAAATTGAGTGTGTGTTGAAATGGATGGAGAAAGCCCTTTAAATAGACTTGGATTTTTGCCTGCAAACGGCTGGCAGGTTGTTTGCAAGGGCCGTTTTCCAGGCCTGCCCGTTTGCAGTGGTCGTTTATCTGACCCGTTTGGTTGGCCGTTTTTGAGCCAGGCAAGCTGTTGAGTCCCCAAAATAATTAAGGATTTAATTATGACAAAACTGTAATTTATTTGCACTAAAATGTTATGTGCAGCGAGCACAAGTTTGTTTATGTATAGACAACAAATATTGTTGTGTCAAGTGTTTAGTTTGCTGCTCAGTCTACCAGCACAAGGTAGACAATGTTCTTCAATTAGCACAGGATGTGTACTCAGCAGTTCAAGAATATCAACTGTCTCAGCAATGAAGAACCAGCACAGCTGGAATGCAGCTTACTACACAAGACAGCTATGCTCCATTACAAGCATAGTAGTTTCCTGAGTGGTCTACATCAATTGTACTATTCAACAGAAGTCAAAGACAAAGTTGAACAGGAAAGGACACGCGTCGGCGGCTGACAAGTGACCTTACAAGACCACATGGGAATGTAGAAGTTTAACGCATGTGCAGATATGTGCTATACTTTGTCAATGCTTAGGGAACACAACATTCTATTTATTTAAACAAATAGTGGTGCCAAATCAAATTGGGGTGTTCCTGCAAATAGCTACCAAAGAGAAAAGAGGAGAGCATGCTCTCTGATGCAGTTGTCCCCACAAGTACAGACATCCTATGTACCAGTGGACAATGGAACAATTACACGGATAAAAGAACTACTATAAATTGTTGTATCCACTATTGTAACAACTAGTGGTGTGGGTTTTGTTATTTAGAGTCCAAAACGTGTAATAGCTTTAAGTTTATCCTCATAGCTATAATCTAGATAAATCTGTATCAACCAACTATCATTCCGCCAAGTGTAGTTGTAATTCTTTGTGATTTAATCAATAAAGAATAACAGATGAAAAATTACCTTTGACTCTACTTAAATTACATGCTTGAATACTAATATGTGATTAATTGGTAAGTTAATTTAAAAGTAATTGTATTCACCCCCCCCCCCCTTCTACAATACTCCTGTTGTTAATCAAGGGACCAACAACTAGTATCAGAGCTTCAGTCTTGATAATTTAATATCTTAGATCTGAATTCTCTCATGGCTGCATACTCAAATACAGCTTACCTTGAAAATGGCTCATCCAATAGACCACCCAAATTTGATGAAGTTGAGTATGAAACTTGTAAGGCAAGGTTCATGCTTCACCTGGAGTCTATTGACCCACTTATGCCTGGTATTGCCACAGATGGTTCATTTGTCCCAACTGAAACTATTGATAGCATTCTTGTCACTGCTGACACTCCTGCCATTTCTGGCAGAGAGGTTGTTCTCACTCTATCCAAATGGGATGTTGAGGACAAACGTCGTGTTGGACTTGACCCTAAGATCGGAACTCTGTTAGCTATAACTTTACCTAATCACCTGTTCAAACTGATTAAGGGAAAACTGAATGCTAAGCTTATGTTAGACTATCTAGATGTTACTTATGAAGGCATGGATGAGGTTAGGCAGAACAAGATTATTGCTTTGAAAAGAGAGTATGAAATGTTCTTTGCCTATAAGAATGAGACCCTTAAGCAAACCTTCATTAGGTTTAACTCCTTAGTTGCTGACCTGCTTACTTTAAAAATCACATATACTGATTTTGAACAAGTAAACAAATTCATTGACTCATTGTCTGCCAAATAAAAACCAGCGACTGACCCTCTAAGAACCACCCAGACTTTAAAGAACTTTAACATGTCTTCCCTCTATGGTACACTTTGGAACCATGAGAATGCAGAAGCTAAACTTGAACTAAACTTGGAAGAAAACTTTAAGTCTGCCCCCACCACTTCAAAATTTTCTAAAACAGATGATACTGCTCTTATGGCTGCTGCTAAAAAGAAAGCTCAAAAGGCTTTACTGGTTCAAAAGTTGACAGCAGAAGAAAAGTCAGCTGAAGATGATGTGGATAGTGGTACTGGGTCTGAAGAAAGCAGTGATGATGAAGATGATGTGGAAGGTTTTGCTGAAGGTATGGCTTTATTGGCTAGGCAGTTCAAAAGGTTTAATCGTAATAGAACCAGCAAGTCATATAAAGGGAGTAAGAAACTAAGTGCTAGGTATAGCAGCAAATCAGTCAAGGGTCCTAAATCTGAGTGTTACAATTGTGGGAAGGTTGGACATTTTGCTACTGAATGCATGTCCAGGAAACCTTCAACATCACATGCTAACTCCTTCTCAAAAGCTGATAAGTACAAGAACAAGTACAAAGCTATGAAGGCTCAGATGAAGGAAAGTGCAAAGGCTAATAAGAAGGAAAAGAAGCCAGAAAAGGTTCTAGTTACTGAGCATCATGATTGGGATGAAACCAGCTCTTCTTCATCTTTTGACAGTGATACTGATGATGATGATACTGGTTATGCTTCTAGTAAAAAGCTATGTTTGATGGCCAAGGAGGTCGAGGAGTCTGATGAGGATGATAATGATAGTACGTTTGTGGCTGATATGAGGGAAGCTGATCGGAAAAAGGATTCACCTCAATGGAAATCTGAAATGCTGTATAAGGTTGATAATTTTTGAACTTATACTGATGATAAAAAAGCTGAAATGTTTGACTACCTAAGAGTTGATTTATGTAAAGGCAGTAAACGTGAAGAAGTTTTGAAAAATGATAACAAATCTTTAAATGATAAACTTAAAAGCAAAACTGATGAAATTAAGATCTTGAAGGATGAAATTTCAAAACTTGAAAAACAAAATTTTGCTTTAAAGTCTCTTCACGTTGAGGCTGCAGATGTTAAGAACCAGCTAAACGACCTCAAGAAGGTTATTTCTTCATGGTGTACATCTGCTTAACGCATAGCTAAGTGTGTAAATGAGCAGGTACCTGCCCAAGTGGAAGCATTCTTTACTGGTGACTATGTTGTTGCTGCTGCTCTTGCAGAAGTTACTTACATGGACTCCATTCTCGAAACTGATCCTGAAGCTGTCTTGCCAAATACTTTTGCCAAGATAGTTAAGGGTAAAAAAGTCTTAACAAATGAGTTTGTCAGACCTACAGTGACCCCACCACCGTCCATGAAAGAAATTTTGGAGGATGAAGTAAAAGCCAAGGAAACCAGTACTTCAATTGATGAAACTACTGATCCATCAAGCATTTACTATATGACTCCAAAGGAAAGATGCATTAAAAGGGAAATCACTGAAAACAACCAAAGAAAGTCAAAAACAATTGATTCCCCTTCATGTTCAAATTCCACCAATGCTGAGCCAGCTGATGAACATTGTACTGGTCAACCAGTAGCTAATGACAAGCCAGCAAAACACAATACTGGCAAGTCGAAAGCAGCAATTAAGATTTACACGAATCGTCCTGTATCAGCTGACGGGTCAGTAACTTCCCACACTGGCTCGTCGAACAACAAAGGCAAAGCAGTATACCATGATTATGGTACTGGTTCTAAAAGAAAAGCTGCCCTTAAGAGAAAAGCTAAAGTGAACCAAATTGTGGAATCATGTGCTGAGTCATCTATCACTGAGATAATGACTGTCAAGCTTGACCAGCTCATAGCTTCCATATCTGAAAGTAGACCCGATCTTACTGCACCCATTTACTCAGTGTATGACCAGTTACCGATACTAAATGTGAGAAAATGCTACAAGTGTAGCAGCAAGTTTCACTTAGCCAACTGGTGTACTGTAACCCTAACCCCATCTACTGCTGCCTCTTCAAGCAAGCCAGCAGACAGGAAGAGAGCATCAAAGATGACCCTTCCAGAACCCATTCTTTGATGGGTTCCCAAAAAGAACTAATCTCTTAGCTACTGTGCAGGACATTTAAAACAAAAAATCTGGTATCTCGATAGTGGTTGTTCGAGACATATGACTGGATGTAAGTCCCTGCTGATGGACTATCAAGAAAAGGATGATCCAGTTGTATTATATGGAGATAATTCATTGGGTTACACAAAGGGTTTTGGTACTTTAACAAATGGGAATGTTACATTTTCAAATGTAGCATATGTCGTTGGGCTTAAATATAATCTACTCAGCATAAGCCAACTGACAAGCAAAAGTAAGATAGTCCAGTTCAGAAGGAAGATTGGCACTATTTTTTATAAGACATGGAAGCCACTGCTGACAGTAAAAAGACATGAGAACATGTATCAAATTGACAAGAACACAGCAGTCACAACAACTGATACTTGTTTTTATTCAAAGGCAGCAGACAACCTTAAGTAGTTATGGCACAAGAGACTCTCACATCTCAACTTTAAAGATATTCATAAGTTATCTAGTAAAAGTTTAGTGTCTGGGCTACCCACAATGTCTTATGTGAAGGACAGACTGTGTCCTGGATATGAAAAAGGGAAGCATCACCATGCCTTATTCAAGTCAAAGCAAATTTCATCTATTGAGAAACTATTTCACCTACTTCATATGGATCTTTTTAGTCCTGTTAATATAGCTAGCTGTAGTAGGAAGAAATATACACTGGTGATTGTTGATGAATATTCCAGATACACTTGGGTATTCTTTTTGAAGCAAAAGAGTGAAGCTACTGATGAAATTATCAATTTTATCAAAAGAATGAAACTACTGAATGGGCAACTGGTGAAGCAGCTTAGAAGTAATGATGGTACAGAATTCAGAAATGCTACTTTGGAAGAATTTTGTGCTGACAAAGGTATTTCACAGAATTTTTCTGCTGTCAGAACACCTCAATAGAATGGTATTGCAGAAAGAAGAAACAGAACTCTCATTGAAGCATCAAGATCTATGTTGGCTGAGTCTGGGCTGAAAAATTCATATTGAGCAGAAGCTGTGAACACTGCATGTTTTACCCAAAATAGATATTTAATAGTGAAAAGACATCAGAAAACTGTTTATGAAGTTCTCAAAAGCAAAAGACCCTCAATTTCATTTCTTCATGTATTTGGCACTCCTTGTTTCATTCTAAACAATAGGGATCAGCTAGGCAAGTTTGATGCTAAGGCTGATGAAGGTATATTTCTTGGATATTCTAACATGTCAAAGGCATATAGGGTTTTCAATAAAAGAAGGAGTTGTTTTGAAGAATCTATTAATGTTACATTTGATGAAACTGCCCCTACTTCATCTTCTGGTCAAGAAGATGAGGAGTTACTGTTTGAAGTGCCAACTCAGCAAGCTCTAGATAATGATGAAGAACCAGCAGCAAATCCCTCACCAATCCATGTTGTTGGGTTCCCTGATGATGAGATGGAATACTTTGTTCCATGTGTGTCTAAACCAGGTAGACCTACTAGCTCTACAGAATTGTTACAACTTGAGCATAGGTCTACTGGTTCTAAAGAATATCAAGCTGGTACTGGTTACACTCAAAATGAACAGCTGTCTCCTACTGCTGCTCATTCCTCTGAGCCAGCTGATGATCAAGATGATGTGTGTTCCACAACAAGCTTACATGTTCATAACACAAGATGGACAAAGGAGCATCTAATTGAACAAGTTATTGGTAATCTGGCAAGTGGTGTTAAAACAAAAAGACACGCAACCAGCAATTTTTGTATGCTTGTAAATTTTGTATCTACCATTGAACCTACATGTCCTGAAGAAGCAATCAAAGATCCTAGCTGGGCAGGAGCTATGCAAGAAGAGATCTCCCAGTTTGATAGGAATAAGGTTTGGACTTTGGTACCTCAACCTGATGATGAAACTAAAAAGATCATTGGTATCAAGTGGGTTTTCAAGAATAAGATGGATGAAGATGGGATTGTGATCAGAAACAAAGCTAGATTGGTAGCTCAGGGCTTCAAACATGAAGAAGGATTGGATTATGGAGAGACATATGCACCAGTGGCTAGGATGGAAGCTATTAGATTATTCTTGGCATATGCTGCTAAGATGAACTTTAGGGTATTCCAGATGGATGTTAAGTCTGCGTTTCTAAATGGAAAGCTGCAAGAAGAAGTCTATGTCAAATAGCCTCCTGGATTTGTAAGCAGTAAATATCCAGACCATGTCTACAAGTTAGACAAAGCTCTATATGGCCAAAAACAGGCACCAAGAGCATGGTATGAGACACTTCATGTGTATCTCACTGGTATAGGTTTTAAAGTTGGAACAATTGATACCACTATATTCTCAAAAGAGATAGATGGTGATCTCTTGTTGGTACAGATATATGTGTATGATATTATTTATGGATATAAAAATGAGAAACATTGTCAAGATTTTTCAAAACTTATGTTAAAGACATATGAAATGAGCTTACAAAGAGATTTGCAATACTTTTTAGGATTGCAAATTAAACAACTTGATGATGGAATCTTTATAAGTCAAGATAAATATACCAAAGATATGTTAAATAAATTTGGTCTGGCCTGTTTAAAAGATATAGGGACTCCAATGGCAGCATCTATCAAAATTGATGCTGATCCCAATGGTGAACTAGTCAATATCACTAAATACAGATGTATGATTGGGTCCCTACTTTATCTCACAGCCAGCATACCATATATTATGTTTGCCACTTGTCTCTGTGCCAGATATCAAGCTGACCCTAAAGAGTCACATCTGCTAGCAGTAAAAAAGATATTTAGGTATCTAAAAGGTACTGCTAAACGTGGTCTTTAGTATCCCAAAGACCAAGATTTTGAGCTAATTGGGTATTCAGATGCTGACTTTGCAGGGTGTAAGATAGACAGGAAAAGTACTACTGGTGGTTCCCAGTTACTGGGTGGTAGGCTAGTCAAGGTTCTGGCACTAAGACCAGCAACACTCATACTGAGGGGGAGCATGAGCATGAAAAGGCTCCAAAACAGCGGAGGAGGGATGGTGAAGATGGTGGTGATGATGGTACTGGTCAAGGTTCTGACACTAAGACCAGCAACGCTCATACTGAAGCAGGTGTCCAGGCAGCTGGTGAATCTCAACCCAGTGTGTCTGCCACATCTGTGGATGATATTGGTTCTAGCAGTAAGTCCAGTGATGTGTCTAAACTGGCTTTAGCTGAATATTTTGCTGTCTCTTAAAATATTGAACGAAAAATGAAAAGAAAACTAGAGAGGCATCAGAAGAGACATCAGGAACTAGATGCTGCTTTCAACGCTAAATTTGAGGCATTTGCTGTTCTAAAACGACACAAAATTGAGCATGTACGATCCCTCGATCCTGAAAAGCGTGAAATTCATGATGAACTTCTCAGCATTGCTGAACACAAAAGGGCTGCTTTGAAAAGAAATGCTAAGTTCATGGTGAAATATGATAGAAAAAAAAAAAGCAAAGTTGTATGCTGAGCGAGCAGACATAATTAAGAAGATGACTCCTGAAGAGATGAAAGATTACTTAGCTTCTACAGAGTCAGGAGGGGTTAGAGCTGATGTTTTCATGAAATGGCTAGTTGCAATGTTAGAAACCAGCCAATCCTCTCGACCAGCATCTTCTGCTCAGCCAGCTGCACATCAACAGCCAGCAGACATCATCAACCTTAATGAGGATAAATTAGCTGAGGGGGAGCACTTAGCAATTGTTCCCTATCTGCCTCCACAAGAACCAGTATCAACACAAGAACCATCAGCTGAACCCATGCCAATCGATAAACAAAGGGTAAAATCTGCTTCTAGGGACAACCAGCCCCTAAGGAAAGGACCATTATTTGAGGCAGCTGATGAAGATACTGCGATAGTTGTGCCAGTTGATACTGATCAGTCATCTGGTGCTGAAGACACAGCAAGGAGTGCTGTGATTGAAGACCCATCCAGTAGTGTACTGCTAGGTGTAACAAGTGTTGAAGACCCAGCTAAGGTGGCTGAGATGGGTGCTAAACAAGATGCTGATACTGTTGATCCTGCTGATTTCACAGTCTGGGCAGAGGAGATCATCTATTTTTTCAATTACCTATCTCCTCCCGGACTCTTTCTTATTTTAACAGGACACAGGATGAATGTATTGATCAGTACTCAGTAAGTTTTTCTGGCATAGCAGAATCAATCATGTATCCTCCATCTTCCCCAAAACGTCATGATAAACACACAACTTGGGAAGATGATTCAGTTGCATGAGGTGAGCCAAATCTAAGAAGGATGAATCCAGATGAAAGAGAGGCTTACAGGCTGGAGATCACTGTACCTGAATTGCTTGAGCAAAGACAAGCAGCTATTTCTGAAAGGATATGCCAAGTTAGATTGCTGCATCATCCACTTGATCAGCCATTCTATATCACTGCCTTGACTTATGGCATTAAAATTGGTGTGTATCTAAATAATAGTGGTCAAAGGCTACATACTGATGAAGAGAAAGGTCCATTTCCTGAGGCTCGACAACTAGATATGGATCTGAGGCAATATCGTGATGCCCTTAAAACTGCTGAGGGCAGGGAGATGATTACAATAGCAGAATCCCTGAACATTACTGCCAATGACTATCTTCTGGGTCTACAAGTTGAAAGGTAAAGAAGGGAGAATGCTGATGCTGAACTTGCTGAGAGGCTAAGGCTTCAGGAAGAAGAAGCTAAGTTGGCTGCTGATGAGAAGCAAGAGGCTGAGTCCCTCAAGTTAGCCAAAGCTATTGTTAAAGAACAGGACAAGGCATTCGATAAACTGGAAGCTGCTGAGAAAGCACCTGCTGATGCTCCTATAGAAACTGAACGTACAATAGAATTATCTGATCATTACTATAGGAGCAGATATGGTGATGTGCTAACCAGAAGATCAAATCCAAGCAAGATCATCAAGGTGCACAAAGGCACAAAAAGGGCTTTCTCTGTCAGCAGAGAAGGTAATGTTCAGGAAAGAATTGACTACACTGAACTGAGAACCTTAGGGTTCAGTGAATGGATGGAGATACTACACTACTTTATTGGAAAAGCTAAAAGTGGTATCAAAGATACACTGAAACCTGAACTTCAAGAGCTCTTCAACAAAGCAGTAAAGTATGGGAATGCACCAGTAGTGAATGTAGAAGAAGTTCTTTCTCAAAAGCCTAAAGGTAAGAAATATACTGGTGAAGGACCACACAGAAGAGATCCTATCATTCTACCTCCTCAGATTCCAGTATTCGACCTTGCTGAAGTGCCTTACTTGTTTCCTGAAGCCTGGGCAGCCCTCAAAGTGAAAGAAGAAGAGCTATCTGAAGATGAAAAAGATAAATATAAAGATAAAGACAGATAGCCTTCTTGTGTTATAATTGTATCTTTTGTTATTTCATTTTTCATTATACTATTTTGTAAATGTATGTATATACTCTGCTGTAGTGAAAATGAAATGAGTTTATCTTCAAAATCATATCATTTTATAAGATATAGATAACTCAGCAAAAGATCCCAAAACAAACCTAAAGGGACAAATTTACTGCCTATTTTTCATTAGGGCCCTTAGTGCTAACTTTAGTGTTTTCTCTTAATGTCATAGGTTTTGTCATCATCAAATAGGGGGAGATTGTTGAGTCCCCAAAATAATTAAGGATTTAATTATGACAAAACTGTAATTTATTTGCACTAAAATATTATGTGCAGCTAGCACAAGTTTGTTTATGTATAGACAGGAAATATTACTGTGTCGAGTGTTTAGTTTGCTGCTCAGTCTACCAGCACAAGGTAGACAGTGTTCTTCAATTAGCATAGGATATGTACTCAGCAGTTTAAGAATATCAACTGTCTCAGCAATGAAGGACCAGCACAGCTGGAATGCAGCTTACTACACAAGACAGGTATGCTCCATTACAAGCATAGTAGTTTCCTGAGTGGTCTACATCAATTGTACTATTCAACAGAAGTCAAAGACAAAGTTGAATAGGAAAGGACACACGTCGGCGTCTGACAAGTGACCTTACAAGACCACATGGGAATGCAGAAGTTTAACACATGTGCAGACATGTGCTATACTTTGTCAATGCCTAGAGAACACAACATTCTATTTGTTTAAACAAATAGTGGTGCCAAACCGAATTGGGGTGTTCCTGCAAATAGCTACCAAATAGGAAAGAGGAGAGCACGCTCTCTGATGCAGTTGTCCCCACAAGTACAGACATCCTATGTACCAGTGGACAATAGAACAATTACACGGATAAAAGGACTACTATAAATTGTTGTATCCACTATTGTAACAACTAGTGGTATGGGTTTTGTTATTTAGAGTCCAAAACGTGTAATAGCTTTAAGTTTATCCTCATAGCTATAATCTAGGTAAATCTGTATCAACCAACTATCATTTCACCAAGGATAGTTGTAATTCTTTGTGATTTAATCAATAAAGAATAACAATTGAAAAATTACCTTGGACTCTACTTAAATTACATGCTTGAATACTAATATGTGATTAATTGGTAAGTTAATTTAAAAGAAATTGTATTCACCCCCCCCCCCCCCCTCTACAATACTCCTGTTGTTAATCAAGGGACCAACACAAGCCGTTTGGTAGGCCGTTTGGCTTGCCTGGTCAGCTAAATTTCCTAGATCGTAACTTGATTTCTTGTCGTTCACCGTTTTCGCTCTAGAATCTTCGTTTTAGCTCCGTTTTACTTGATACTTTTTGAAACGCCTTCGTAATTACTTAATCTACAAAATCAACTAAAAAACGATAATTTTACCGAGAAACTTTGAATATTTATTGTTCTAGGGCTTAATGTTAGGGGTAAAAATGTGACTTTTTGACCGATATTAACCACTGTTTGGAAAGTCAAAACTAGGTTTGCACAGTCCCATAACATAACCAGAACCTGAGAACAAATTTCCTTCAGGTGACCTCCTTTGGCCACTTTTCACATCCTTGCTGAGACTGAAAAACTTGAAATCCCCCGCTGGGATATCCAGGTTCTCAGCAAACTCCTCCAATGTCCAATTGTATGGATAACCAAACATGTTCAAGTGAACACATTTCAACTTACGTGGATCAAACACATAGTTTGCATAAAATTCCCTAACAAGTTTGGGATAGTACGCATTATCTTGATGGAGAAAACCTCCAGCACTAAGTCCCCACCGGTACTCAGAAAAGTTAGGTTGAGCAGCAACATAACAACCAGTAAGAATAGGACGATCAGCCACTAGTCGTCGTCTTTCTTCAACCTATTGTTCTGACTCTCCTTGTGCAACTCGTCATGAAGCTCTTCCTTCCATGGATATTAACGGAAAAGAACAACACACTAAAATTAATCATCATTAACATAATTCATAAATACTAAAATTAGTGAAAAATTGCTTAAAAGAGTACCTTAATTTGGCTATAATCTATTAATTGAATAGGTTTTGAATTGTTATGAGACAGTGAATTCAAAGTTCCAGGGTAATTCTATATATAGGGTAAAAATCTTATCCGACAAAATCTTGGAAATCTGACGAAATCTTATCAAGAAAATCTAATTTTGATAAGATAAGGACGCAATGTCGCAAGACGCAAGGAAGCAAGCTTGCGCCTTGCGCGGGCAAGATACAAGGCTCCTTGCGTCTTGCGAGGGCATTCTGACAATTTTTTTTGGGTTCTAGGTCAATAATTAGGATGGGATTGGGCAAATTGACTATAATCCCATTTAATAAGCCTGCACTCAGTTTACTTAAAACCATTTGAGAATTTACTGTCACTTTTGTTTCTTTAATAATCACAATTCACAACCCCAACTCGTTTCCCTCATATTCAGCCGTCATTGGCGGCCAACGCCGTCGCCCATCGAGCTTTGTTACATACTGCCATTCCGATTACACCATGCATCATACGATTGCCGACTCTTTCTGATGGCGGTGACCGACACCAAAAGTTTTATTTTTTTGTTTTGCTGTGATGAACGAAAACCCAAGTTATCTTGAACAAATGAGGTGGGTTAATCAGATCCATGAAGGCCAGGTAATCGGATCTTTTGGGGGTTTTGTTTATGCTTTTTTGTGGGGTTGTGTTTTTGTTATTTATAGATTGATGGGTATGTGTTGTACTTGTGAAATTAGGGGTTTCATGTTTTGAATTTATTGACTGATCAAAGAATCTTATATTGTTTATACAGATAGATCTTGATTAAATTAAGTGTTGTTGTTATTGAAACAAGAGGTTGATGGTTGTGGTTGACGAAGTTTGATGGTGATGGTGGAAGGATGACGAAGATGGTAGCAAGCTAGCAGCAGTAGGACTTTTTTGGTGGCCGAAGGATGAAAATGGTTGTGTTGGAGTTTACGGTGGTGGACGGAGTTTTGCCGATGGTGGTGGCTGGAGGTGTAGTTGTAAACGGATGTAGTTTGTCGTGGTGGTAGGAGATATAGTGGTGGTGAGTGTCCTATGATGGTGGTTCCGGGCGGCGACGGTGGTGGTGAAAGAAAAGGGTAGATCATGTGAAATGACCAAAGTGCCTTTATGAACAGTGTACATCCTCATGAAAGTTAGTATATAGATATAATAATATAATATAATATAATATAATATAATATAATATAATGGATAATTTATGTAGTCTAATCTTTGATTCGTATATAAGTTGCAAGTTTTAGTACTTTATAAAGGAGTGATATTCAGTGATTAAAGAAAAATATAATTGTCAAACGTGTCAAACGTGTCATTTGGATCGCCCTAGAATCAAATGGCCTACGGATTAGCAGACTTAAATCGGAGTATCTTAGATGCGATTTTAGGACGAACGAAGAGGAACAAGAGGATATAGTAGATGTCCGAATTGGGGATCAGATTTTACCGCCACAAGAGTCCTTTAGATATTTAGGCTCGATACTTCATAATGCAAGAATGATAGATGAGGACGTGACACATCGTATACGAGTAGGATGGTTGAAGTGGAGGGCAGCGAAAGGGGTGTTGTGTGACAAGAAGGTACCCCATAAATTGAAAGGGAAATTCTTTAAGGTTGCAATCAGACCAGCCATGTTGTACGTCTCAGAGTGTTGGCCAATGACGAAAGCCCAAGAGAGAAGGATGGAGGTGGTAGAAATGAGGATGCTTAGGTGGACGTGTGGTAAGACCATGCTAGATATGTTATCAAATGGAGTTTTTAGGGAGAAATTGAAAGTTGGGAACATAATCAACAAGATGAGGGAAGGACGACTAAGATGGTTTGGGCATGTTATGAGGCGCCCACTTTTAGCCCCGGTTAGGAGAGTCGAGACCCTCGTTGTTGGGGGCGTAAGGAGAAGGGGTAGACCCAGACGTAGGTTGGAGGATAGATTGAAGCTTGACATGAAAGAGCTTCTACTGACGGAGGACATGACTTCTGATAGGAGCCTGTGGAGGAGTAGAATTAGTATTATCGAGTAATCTTTTTTTTCCTGTATATATTTTCCCGTCATTTTTACGGGTTTTTCGATGGTCGGTATATGTATCTACGTATAGGTTTTTGTACCTTTGTTTATATGTATAAGTATATACGCCTCTGTATCTATGGTTTTTTTTAGGTGATATATAGGTTCATGTGTATATGTTTGTATCTGTATATGTATGTATGTATCTAAGTGCATGTATCTAAGTTTATATATGTTTGCCTGTATCTGTGTCTAAGTATATATACCTATGAATGTCTCTATATGTATACTTGTGTAGGTATAGTTATTTATACATGCTTTATGTGTGGGTGTTTTTATAGATATTTATATACATATATATTGGGGTGTGGGTGGGTGGGTGTGTGGGTGTGGGTGTGTGTGTGTGTGTGTGTGTGCTGGGTGGGGGGGGGGGGGGGGATTGTGGCTGTGCATTTTGATTGTTTGCATGTGTACTTGATTTTACATATTTCTGCGCATTATATTATCCATGTTATTTGTCATACTGTGGTGCATTACTGCTATTTGTGTTTTCTTTTATGGATACTTTGTATGGTTGCTTTTTCTGCTCATAACTCTTACATGTACGTATTCCCGCACTATTTCGTTTTGAGGAGTATTTTCTGGCCGGAGGTCCTTTAGGAAGCAATCTCTTGACTCTCGAGTAGAGGGATGGACGATCTTATCTAGTCACGGGTTCTATACCCGCGAGTGGAGTAGTGACTTCCTTCTAATCTAGGGTTCGAGGAATGATTGTCTACACTCCACCTTCCTCATACCCTACATTCGTGGAATTGGGTATTGTTGTTGTTGTTGTTGTTGTTGTTGTGTTATTTGGTGAATAATTTGGTGATATTCAGTTAAATAAAAATCTAATTGCCACCCGTTTACTTTTTTACTTAGCCATGTTTTTTATGTGTGTTGATATTTCAACTCGTGATTTTGATAAATTCACTTTTAGCATGCTTTTGTGTATGTACAGTACAATTACCTAATTTATAAAAGTATGTGGATTTTTCAGAAATCAAAAATTAAAAGTGGATCTATCACTTCCCTTTTTATATGTATTCCATTAGTTTACTCTCAATCAGTTTTTTAATAATATGGTTTTGTCAAATGTAGATTGCTGGCATTGACAAACAAAGAAGTTGAGAATCATACTCCCAGTTACCTAAGCTTTACCTCGGCAATTTATTTGGCAACTTCATTATCTCACTATGCATGTAACAACTTATAATGATCATTTCTGATCATTTTTATGTTTATTTATCTCGTGTTGTTAAAATTCTGTTATCAGGCAGATGTGAAAACCGATGAGTTTTATTCTTAGATGTCTAAATGCGCTCCCGCTTTATCGTTGATGGGGAAGGCTTATTTATGTATAATATCCATAACGATTGAAGTTGTTTATTTGTGTTCGCCATTTAGTGAAGTTTCTTATTCGTTCTATTTTTATTTTTTCGAGTACATAATCAAATAGTACAAGGTGGTTAACATAGTGAATGTTTAGTATGTACAGTTCCATATTTTTCAAATTTATAATATAACTAGACTTATTATCAAAGGTTTCATGTGTAATCTCGCGAGATCGCGGGTTATAAACTAATTAACCTTATATAGTTTTCACATCGGGGCAAAATGTTGTAGTTTTAGTTCTATTTGATTGTAGTTTTGCCTTTGCGTTCATATTACAAACGGCCTCTCAAATTCGCCTATATTTCCGCAACAGTCCCTCAAGTTTACACCTTTTTAGGGGTGAAAAGTATAAATATATAATTTAATTAAAATATAAGACAATAATTCCACCCGAAATTATAACGGGCCCTATCTTCTCGCTGGGTGCGAGTTAAATTTTTCAGAGACCACCGTTCAACTCGAAAAAATCTTACGAACCCAACGGGACTAACTATACGCGAAAGGGTCACTTCTCAAAAAACGCTAAACACAACGACAGCCCGCATCTTCCCGCTCGGCACGAGTTAAATTTTTTCGACGGCAGCGCCAGACTCGAAATAATTTTATGAACAAAACGAAACTAACCACGTTCGAAACCGGCACTTTTTAAAAAACGCTAAACACAACGACAGCCCGTATCTTCCTCCTCGACGCGAGTTAAATTTTTCCGACAGCACTGTTATACTCGAAATAATTTTATCAACAAAACGAAACTAACTACGTTCGAAACAGATACTTTTTAAAAAACATTGAAGAACACGACACCTACAACGGCGCTTAACACATGACCCGTTTTCCCCTCTGTAAATACACAACATTATATTAAATATGAATACGCAGGCCGAAAGCCCCCGCCGCAACGCGCGGGCCGGTCCGAACTAGTTATAATTAAAAGACGCCTCATCTTAATATTTTTATTTAAAATTTAAACGATATATCGTCAAAAGTATAGATTCTCTAATCTATAAATAGAATATAATATTTGGAAATTTACTATATTTACTTCTCCTATAAATTAATAAATAATTATAATCATAATATTGTGTGTATTAAATTAGTTATTATTATAAATTTAAAGTTTTAAAATACATAACTAATCTGAAGGGTAGTAGATGTAAATTTTAACTCTTATATACTAAATGTGGTGACAAAATGTGTAGTTTTAGTTATATCCGATTGTAGTTTTGAGTTTGCTTTCACATTACAACCGGTCCCTCAGTTTCGGCTATATTTACACAACGACCCCTCAAGTTTACACTTTTTCAGAGGTGAAAAGTGTAAATATATAATTTAATTAAAATAAAAGAAACTAATTCCACCCGAATTTATAACGGGTCATATCTTCTCGCTCGGTGTAAGTTAAATTTTTCTAAGACCACCGTTCAATTCGGAAAAATCTTACGAACCCAACGGGACTAACTATACGCGAAACGGATAATTTTTAAAAAAACACTAAACACAACGACAACCCGTATCTTCCCGCTCAACACGAGCTAAATTTTTTCGACGGCAGCGTCAGACTCGAAATAATTTTATGAACAAAACCAAACTAACCACGTTCGAAACGGACACTTTTTAAAAAACGCTAAACAAAACGACAGCCCGTATCTTTCTTCTAGCCGCGAGTTAAATTTTTCCGACAGCACAGTTTCACTCGAAAAAATTTATTGAACAAAATAAAACTAACTACGTTTGAAACGGATACTTTTTTAAAAACGCTTAACACAACGACATCTAAAACGGCACTTAACACATGGGTCGTGTTCCCCTCTGTAAATACACAACACTACGTTAAATATGAATACGCAGCCTGAAAGCCCCCGCAGCAACACGCGGGCCGGTCTGGACTAGTTATAAGTAAATGCCAACAAAAAGGTACACCCCTTCTTTCCCAAGTGCTCTGTAACTTTTTTCACCATCGAAAAAAACACAACGTCTTTGATTCTTTTCACCATTTCTTTTATTTTTCAACTAAAAGTTAAATTAACTGAACTCATAATCCGATGCCCCATAAACCTTAATGCCCAGTGAAATGTCCTGTTCATATTGATTATAAACGTTCCATATTAATTGATTTCGTTGCGAGGTTTTGACCTCTATATGAGACGTTTTTCAAAGACTGCATTCATTTTTAAAACAACCATAACCTTTATTTTATCTATAAATGTTTAAAAAGCATTACGTAGATTATCAAATAATGATAATCTAAAATATACCGTTTACACACGACCATTACATAATGGTTTACAATAAGAATATATTACATCAAAAATAAGTTTCTTGAATGCAGTTTTTACATAATATCATACAAGCATGAACTCCAAATCTTGTCCTTATTTTAGTATGCAACAGTAGAAGCTCTTAATAATCATCTGAAATAAACATGCTTTAAACGTCAACAAAAATGTTGGTGAGTTATAGGTTTAACCTATATATTTATCAATAGAAATAATTGACCACAAGATTTCATATTTCAATACATCCCATACATAGAGATAAAAATCATTCATACGGTGAACACATGGTAAGCGACATTAACAAGATGCATATAGAATATCCCCATCATTCCGGGACACCCATAGGACATGATAATTTCGAAGTACTAAAGCATTCCAAATTTCAGAATGGGGCTTGTTGGCCCCGATAGATCTATCTTTAGGATTCGCGTCAATTTGGGGGTCTGTTCCCAAATTTTTAGGCTACCAAGCTAAAAAGGGGCATATTCGGCTTCGATCATTCACCCATATAAAGTAGTTTCATTTACTTGTGTCTATTTCGTAAAACATTTATAAATTTGCATGTATTCTCATCCCAAAATATTAGATTTTAAAAGTGGGACTATAACTCACTTTCACAGATTTTTACTTCGTCGGGAAGTAAGACTTGGCCACTGGTCGATTCACTAACCTATAACAAATATGTACATATATATCAAAGTATGTGCAAAATATATTTACAACATTTTTAATACGTTTTAATGTTTTAAGTTTATTAAGTCAGCTGTCCTCGTTAGTAACCTACAATTAGTTGTCCATAGTTAGATGTACAGAAAATAAATTGATATATATTATCTTGACCCAATCCACGACCCAGTGTATACACGTCTCAGGCTAAATCACAACTCAAAGTATATATATTTTTGGAATCAACCTCAACCCTGTATAGCTAACTCCAACATTACTGCATATAGAGTGTCTATGGTTGTTCCAAATAATATATATAGATGGGTCGATATGATATGTCAAAACATTTGCATACGTGTCTATGGTATCCCAAGATTACATGATATATTAGAATACATGTATAATACAATACAAGTTAGCTAGGATATGATTTGTATAGAATTGTTACAATATTTCTCGTAGCTACAACAATCAAAAAATATCCAATCTTGTTTTACCCATAACTTCTTCGTTTTAAATTCGTTTTAAGTGAATCAAATTGCTATGGTTTCATATTGAACTCTATTTTATGAATCTAAACAGAAAAGCATAGGTTTATAGTCGAAAATATAAATTACAAGTCGTTTTTGTAAGAGGTAGTCATTTCAGTCGAAAAAACGACGTCTTGATGACCATTTTGAAAAACATACTTCCACTTTGAGTTTAACCATGATTTTTGGATATAGTTTCATGTTCATAAGAAAAATCATTTTTCCAGAAGAACAACTTTTAAATCAAAGTTTATCATAGTTTTTAATTAACTAACCCAAAACAGCCCGCGGTGTTACTACGACGGCGTATATCCGGTTTTACGGTGTTTTTCGTGTTTTTCAATTTTAAATCATTAAGTTAGCATATCATATAGATATAGAACATGTCTTTAGTTGATTTTAAAAGTCAAGTTAGAAGGATTAACTTTTGTTTGCGAACAAGTTTAGAATTAACTAAACTATGTTCTAGTGATTTCAAGTTTAAACCTTCGAATAAGGTAGTTTTATATATATGAATCAAATGATGTTATGAACATCATTACTACCTCAGGTTTTGTGGATAAACCTACTGGAAATGAGAAAAATAGATCTAGCTTCAAAGGATCCTTGGATGGCTTGAAAGTTCTTGAAGCAAAATCATGACACGAAAACAAGTTCAAGTAAGATTTCCACTCGAAATAAGATTGTTAAAGTTATAGAAATTGAAACAAAGTTTGAATATGAGTATTACCTTATATTAGAAAGATATCTTACTGTAAATAAGAAAGATTTTGTAACAACCCGACTTCGCTTTACAAAAAACACACTACAAAAAAAAATTTCCGGTGCAGCACATCTGGACGGCGTCCAAATATTTGGACGGCGTCCAGCAATGAAGGGTGGGACGGCGTCCAGCAGATCTGGACGACGTCCAATTTGCCTTCCAGATGCTGTCCCCGGGTCCAACTTACACGAGTGGAAATCCCGCTTTCCGACACTTTTAAACGAAAACCTTTTCACAACATATCACAATATAATAAACTAAGATGTTTTCATCATCAAAACAAGTTTTACATCACCGGGCCCACATCGGCTCGAATTACGCGTTTCGTTTAAAAATACAAGTTTCGACCATACTAGTTTAATTTCCAAACGACACTAGAGCATGGTGTTTGGGGTTAAACTACCCAAATCTTAGCCGAACTTCCAAAAGCTACCCAAAAGCATCCCCTATCAAAACAAGCTGGAGACCACTAATCCAACCGAATACCTTTGCCTTTTTCCACGCCGGAGCCTAAAAAGGTAAACAACGAGAGGGTAAGCTAACGCTTAGTGAATGCAATATTTATACATATACATATATAACCTACTTACTTGCATCACTTACACAATACCATACACGAGCTAGCAATTCTACAACCATGCAAAAACATTATGCATATACCAATAACCGCAATTCACAATGAGCTAGCAATACCAATAGCATAAAGTTCATAATGAAATATGCTAACACAAAATTTGTACAACCATGGTTAACCAATCGAACAAGGGAACGGTACTTAAAAGACCGTCGGAGTTCATAACATCCATTAGTGTTACTTAAACACCACGTAATCACTAATCTCCCGGGTGATGTCTTGAACAACGCGACTCACTCACCCCCATGACAATGTGGCGTCTTGAACAACGTGACGAATCCACATGACAATCAAAACAATGAGTGGTGCCGTTAACACCGCGGCATCCACTCCCATAACAATATGGTGCCTTGAACACCGCGGCATCCACATGTCAATCATCCAATGAGTAGTGTCTTAAACACCGCGACAATACTACTCGTTACTTAGAATGTAGTGTCTTGAACAACGCGACAATGCCACATTCATACAACACAAATAAGTACATTATATACGGACACGCATAATGATTCCACTCACCTTACGCCTTTGGTGAATCAATAAACCAAGCTCGAGGCTTCAAGGTAACGTACCTATTACATTATGCACATATATTAATTATTTATTCAAGTGGGTCAACCAACTCACTCACCATCCTTAGGTCATTTTGACCCATGGTGCAATTCCGACCCCTTTGCACACTTAACCCTAATATTGGGTCAACTTCACCAAAAACCCTAACCCTAGCCATTTATGGTCTTAATACACATATAATCACAATGTTATCTCATTTTCACACTAACAAGACTACTTAGGTCATCAAAGACCCATTTTACCCATTCGAGGTTTCCACACTCATTCGGGTCACCACATACTCAAATAGCACCCATTTACATAACATCTAGGTGTGCTAGTGGTTAACTAACCAATTTAAGACTCATAAACACATTTAACATTTCAAAACCCTAGGTTAGTCATCCTTGAGCCCTCATGACTCAAACTTAGCCAAAACCACAAATCATTAACAAATGAGTTTTATGTTCATCACTAGCCCAAACCCTAATCCTTAAACACATTAAACTAAGGAAATAAAGTTTAGGACTTACCACCACAATCAAAACGTAGCTAGTGAGGAGATGAACAACTTTAATGCTCGAGCTCTAACCCGAAGCAAGCTTCTTCCTCTTCTATTTGAGCCTTCTCACACTTGAATCACACTCTCTCTCTAGAATTGAAGTGGATGAGGTTTGGTGGTTGTAAATGGAGTAAATGAAGCTCCAAAAACTGATCTAGGGCTTTAAATTCGGCCCCCAAGTGAAATTACCAAAATACCCACTTTAAATATCTAAAAACAAGGCAGCTGGCCTGCCAGCTACTCTGGACGGCGTCCAGATTTGTGGACGGCGTCCAGCCCTTTACAACGGGACAACGTCCCACCAATTTGGACGGCGTCCAAAGCATCTGTGAAAACAAGATCTTACAACTCTCCCCCACTTGAACCGGATTGCGACCTCGCGATCCAAGCCGCATGACAAGCAGGAAGATATATCAATACAAACTCTTTGGGCTCCCAAGTAAACTCGGAACCTATACTACGACGCCATTGAACTTTAAAAGTTCTCACCTCCTTATTTCTCAATCTTTTCACTTTCTCGTCGAGTATAGCAATCGGATCCTTAATATACTCCATCTTATTATTTAGCTCAATCTCGTCTAATGGTACCCATGATGAATCATCCACAAGACACTTACGGAGATGGGAAACATGAAATCTATTATGGATCCCCGCAAGTTCTTCGGGTAATTCCAAACGATAAGCAACTTCACCAACACGAGCTAATACTTTAAATGGGCCAATAAACCGAGGATCTAACTTTTCACGTTTTCAAAACCGAATAATACCCTTCCATGGCGAAACTTTAAGCATTACCATATCACCTTCTTGGAATTCGATCATTCGCCTACGTTTGTTGGTATACGACTTTTATCTATCTTGAGCCTTTTTCAAATGAGCTTGAATCATATCAATCTTGCTATTTGTCTCCAAAACCAAATCGGTACTCCCAATTTCCTTTTGACCCACTTCACCCCAACAAATTGGAGTTCGACATCTTCGCCCATAAAGCATCTCATACGGTGGCATCCCGATACTAGTATGATAACTATTATTGTACGAGAATTCCACCAAAGGAAAGTACTCGTCCCAACTACCACTGAAATCAATAATACACGCTCGTAACATATCCTCTAATGTTTGATTCGTACGTTCAGTTTGACCGTCCGTTTGAGGATGATACGCCGTGCTCAATTTCAATTGTGTGCCCATATCTTCATGAAACTTTTCCTAAAACCGAGATGTGAAACGAGTATCTCGATCCGAAATAATAGATATAGGAACCCCATGTCTAGCGACTACTTCCTTGATAAACAATTTAGCCAAGGTGTCCGACGATATTGCTTCCCGAATGGGAAGAAACAAAGCACTTTTTGTCGATCGGTCAACTATCACCCAAATTATATCAAATTGGGTTATCGCCATCTTTGGTAACTTTGTGATAAAATCCATAGTAATGTGCTCCCATTTCCATTTCAGAATTTCCAACGGTTGTAACTTACCATACGGCTTTTGGTGTTCGGCTTTAACTTGCAAACACGCGACGCATTGCTCAACATACTTAACAACATCACATTTCATGCCCGGCCACCAATACTCCTTCCATAAATCAAGATACATTTTTGTTGCGCCCGGATGAATGGAATACTTTGACTTATGTGCTTCATCAAGTAGCACTCGTCGATAATCCCCCATCTTAGGCACCCACATTCTTCCTTGAAAAGACAACAAACCACGCGAGCCCATAGTAATGAACTCCGATTGCCCCACTATTCGTTCCGCATGCTTGTTGTGAACGTAATCCTCTATTTGAATTACACCAAGTTTTTCAAGAAAATCGTTAGTAATAATCATACGTAACAATCCCAATCGTAACGCCGGGTGATGACTCTTTCGACTTAACGCATCCGCGACCACATTCGCCTTGCCCGGATGATAAAGTATTTCACAATCATAATATTTTACCACATCCATCCACCTACATTGACGATAATTCAAATCTCTTTGGTTAAAGAGATGTTTCAAACTCTTATGATCCGAATAAATCGTACTCTTGACACCATACAAGTAATGGCGCCAAATTTTCAATGCATGCACAACCGCCGCCAACTCAAGATCATGAGTCGGATATCTCGTTTCGCGTTCCTTTAATTGTCGAGAGGTGTAAGCGATGACTTTACCTCTTTGCATTAGAACACACCCGAGCCCATTTAGCGAAGCATCACAATAAACCGTCATGTCTTCCGCACCTTCCGGCAACACCAACACTGGAGCTTGACATAACTTTTCTTTTAATAATTGAAAAGCAATTTCTTGCTCGTTCTCCCAAATAAACCTCGCGTTCTTCCTCGTCAATTTCATCAACGAAGAAGCGATCTTAGAAAAGTCTTGGATAAACCGACGATAATAACCGGCCAATCCGAGAAAACTTTGGATTTCCGTAGGCGTAGTCGGTCGTCTCCAACTCTTTACCGTCTCTATCTTCTCCGGATCTACTTGAATACCATTTTCGTTCACAATATGGCCAAGGAATTGAACTTCCCTTATCCAAAATTCACATTTGGAGAATTTAGCATACAACTTCTCCTTCCGCAACGTCTTTAACACACCCCTCAAATGATGTTCATGTTCCTTCATACTCTTTGAATAGACAAGTATGTCGTCAATGAACACAATTACCTACTTGTCCAACATAGGTTGGCACACTCGGTTCATAAGATCCATGAATACCGCCGGTGCATTCGTAAGACCAAAAGGCATTACCACAAATTCAAAATGCCCATAACGCGTTCGAAAAGCCGTTTTCTCAATATCTTCCTCACGAACCCGCATTTGGTGATAGCCAGACCGTAGGTCGATTTTAGAGAAATACGTTGCACCTTGGAGTTGGTCAAACAAATCGTCAATCCGGGGCAATGGATAATGATTCTTGATCATCACTTTATTCAACTCCCGATAATCGATGCACATCCGCATACTACCATCCTTCTTCTTCACAAATAAAACTGAAGCGCCCCATGGCGAAACACTCGGTCGAATAAAACCCTTTTCAAGCAACTCTTGGGTTTGATTTAACAACTCTTGCATTTCCGTTGGCGCTAAATGATAAGGAGTTTTAGCAATGGGAGTAGCTCCCGGAACCAACTCACTGCGAAATTCAACTTGTCTTTCTGCCGTAACACCCGGTAACTCATCTGGAAAAACGTCTTCGAATTCACTAACCACCGGAATTTCACGAATGGGTGGTGGCTCATCACGAGTATCAATAACATGGGCAAGAAAAGCCATGCCACCACTAACAAGGAAACGACGTGCCCGTGCAAAAGTGTATATCGGCACTAGTCTTCTATGCTTATCCCCGTGAATAATTAACTCTCCCCCACTTGGGGTCTTCACACGAATAAATTTTTCATGGCATGCAATATCGGCTCTATTATGATCGAGCCAATCCATACCAACAACGATATCAAAATCACCCAAAGTCATCGGGATAAGATCAATCTTAAAGTTTTCGGCACCAAAAATGACATCACAAGTTTTACACACATCAACCACTAGCACCGTCTTGCTGTTCGCTATTTCGACTTCTACCGGATGACTTAACTTAGCTAACGGTCTATTAAGTCTAGGCACAAATTTTGGAGACACAAACGACAAATTTGCACCGCTATCAAATAGAATCCTTTCCGGATTAGAGTTAACCATGAAAGTACCTGAGACAACTTCGTTGGATTGTTTGTCTTCATCATTGGTCATCAAATAATTTTTACCCCTAGCCGTACCCCCCGCCTTCTTCAACTTCTTAACATTATCGTTGCGCTAGTCGAGACACTCCGGCCTCTTGTGCCCTTCTTTACCACAATTATAATAAGTGACTTTGGTTGTAGAAGATGGGTTGGTGCAATCACGGGCCATATGCTCCTTTCGTCCACAATTGTGACAAGAATAATGGAATTCTCCGGGAACACTCTTCTTCACACTACCGATGCTCTCGGTTGCACCTTTACCCTTCTTGTTCGAATGACTAGTAGCTTCAAACTTCCTCTTGCCAAAAGGAAAGCCACTCTTTCTCAACACAAGCGCCTCAAAACCTTTAGCCATATTAAACAACTCATCAAAGCTCTTCACCACTTTTACACTAATCTTCTCTTGATAACTATCATTCAAGATTCGATAGAAATCTTCTTTCAACATTTTATCATTCCCGACATACTCTGGGCAAAATTGGGTCTTGGACAAAAACACGGATTTGAGAGTGTTCAAATCCATCAACCCTTGCCTCAAGGAACGTAACTCGTCCTTAAGCCTAGTAAGATCGGCTGAAGTTCAGTATTCATCGAAAAGATTCACCTTGAATTTATCCCATGTGAACTCCATACATTGTTCTTCGCCATAAACTTGGATTTTCGCGTCCCACCACAATTTAGCATCACCCCTCAAAATACTACACCCGTACCTTGTCTTCTTATCGAGAGGACATTCACAAGTACGGAAGGCCCCCTCCATATCGGAGATCCATCGGGCACTCTTAAGAGGGTCTCTTTCACCTTCAAAGGTGGGAGGTTGAGAATCCTTGAAATTCTTATAGAAAAAGTCCCGTCTTCCCACATTATCTTCGTGAAGAACAGCCTTAACTTGTTCCTTTACCACATTGACTATTTGCTCGTCAATCGTGTCTAGGAATATCTTCTTAACATCTTCGAGAAACTCTGCTTTTTGACGTTTAAAGATGGCCTCAACTTTGGCCATGAACTCAACGTCCTCACTCGTACTTCCGTCATTGGTGTCGTGTCCATTTCTCATCTTCATTCTGTAAAACGGAAAAGATTAAACAACGAAACAAAAGGACTTAACACATATGTATATACATATACACCACACTACCCCATCTTGCTTAACATTCGTCGTACATCGCTTGTTTGACACGATTTAAACCCGTAACAATGGTAGCTAATCATTGTTACGCGAGCATGTCGCATTAACTTGCTAGTACAACATCTATCTCGCTTGATGATTGCTTAATACAACACAAAAACAATTCACACAAGGTTAGTTCACATAAACCTAAGCACTAACAATTTTCGATTCGACCCAAAGTCCTACAAGTCCCACATGAAGCGTACACACAATAAAGTCTAAGTCTAGGCACCTATCTCAAGTCGCCTAAATCCCTTAGACCATGCTTTGATACCACTTGTAACAACCCGACTTCGCTTAACCAAAAACACACTACAATTTTTTTTCTGGTGCAGCACATCTGGACGGCGTCCAAATATTTGGACGGCGTCCAGCAATGAAGGGTGGGACGGCGTCCAATTTGCCTTCCAGCTGCTGTCCCCGGGTCCAACTTACACGAGTGGAAATCCCACTTTCCGACACTTTTAAACGAAAACCTTTTCACAACATATCACAATATAATAAACTAAGAGGTTTTCATCATCAAAACAAGTTTTACATCATCGGGCCCACATCGGGCCGAATTAAGCGTTTCGTTCAAAAATACAAGTTTCGACCATACTAGTTTAATTTCCAAACGACACTAGAGCATGGTGTTTGGGGTTAAACTACCCAAATCTTAGCCGAACTTCCAAAAGCTACCCAAAAGCATCCCCTATCAAAACAAGCGGGAGACCACTAATCCAACCGAATACCTTTGCCTTTATCCACGCCGGAGCCTAAAAAGGTAAACAACGAGAGGGTAAGTTAACGCATAGTGAATGCAATAATTATACATATACATATATAACCTACTTACTTGCATCACTTACACAATACCATACACGAGCTAGCAATTCTACAACCATGCAAAAACATTATGCATATACCAATAACCGCAATTCACAATGAGCTAGCAATACCAATAGCATAAAGTTCATAATGAAATATGCTAACACAAAATTCATACAACCATGGTTAACCAATCGAACAAGGGAACGGTACTTAAAAGTCCGTCGGAGTTCATAACATCCATTAGTGTTACTTAAACACCGCGTAATCACTAATCCCCCGGGTGATGTCTTGAACAACGCGACTCACTCACCCCCATGACAATGTGGCATCTTGAACAACGCGACGAATCCACATGACAATCAAAACAATGAGTGGTGCCTTGAACACCGCGACATCCACTCCCATGATAATGTGGTGCCTTGAACACCGCGGCATCCACATGTCAATCATCTAATGAGTAGTGTCTTAAACACCGCGGCAATACTACTCGTTACTTAGAATGTAGTGTCTTGAACAACGCGACAATGCCACATTCATACAACACAAATAAATACATTATATATGGACACGCATAATGATTCCACTCACCTTACGACTTTGGTGAATCAATAAACCAAGCTCGCGGCTTCAAGGTAACGTACCTATTACATGATGCACATATATCAATCATTCATTCAAGTGAGTCAACCAACTCACTCACCATCCTTAGGTCATTTTGACCCATGGTGCAATTCCGACCCCTTTGCACACTTAACCCTAATATTGGGTCAACTTCACCAAAAACCCTAACCCTAGCCATTTATGGTCTTAATACACATATAATCACAATGTTATCTCATTTTCACACTAACAAGACAACTTAGGTCATCAAAGACCCGTTTTATCCATTCGATGTTTCCACACCCATTCGGGTCACCACATACTCCAATAGCACCTATTTACATAACATCTAGGTGTGCTAGTGGTTAACTAACTAATTTAAGACTCATAAACATATTTAACATTTCAAAACCCTAGGTTAGTCATCCTTGAGCCCCCCATGACTCAAACTTACCCAAAAACCCACAAATCATTAACAAATGGGTTTTATGTTCATCACTAGCCCAAACCCTAACCCTTAAACACATTAAACTAAGGAAATCAAGTTTAAGACTTACAACCACAATCAAAACGTAGCTAGTGAGGAGATGAACAACTTTAATGCTCGAGCTCTAACCCGAAACAAGCTTCTTCCTCTTCTATTTGAGCCTTCTCACACTTGAATCACACTCTCTATCTAGAATTGAAGTGGATGAGGTTTGGTGGTTGTAATTGGAGTAAATGAAGCTCCAAAAACTGATCTAGGGCTTTAAATTCGGCTCCCAAGTAAAATTACCAAAATACCCACTTTAAATATCTAAAAACAAGGCAGCTGGCCTGCCAGCTAATCTGGACGGCGTCCAGCCCTTTACAACGGGATGGCGTCCCACCAATTTGGACGGCATCCAAAGCATCTGTGAAAACAGGATCTTACAGATTTCTTGAGGTTGGATGATCGCTTTACAAGATTGGAAGTAAGCTAGCAAACTTGGAAGTATTCTTGATTTTATGAAACTAGAACTTATAGAATTTATGAAGAACACTTAGAACTTGAAGATGGAACTTGAGAGAGATCAATTAGATGAAGAAAATTGAAGAATGAAAGTGTTTGTAGGTGTTTTTGGTCGTTGGTATATGGATTAGATATAAAAGATGTGTAATTTTGTTTACATGTAAAAAAGTCATGAATGATTACTAATATTTTTGTAATTTTATGAGATATTTCATGCTAGTTGCCAAATAATAGTTCCCACATGTGTTAGGTGACTCACATGGGCTACTAAGAGCTGATCATTGGTGTGTATATATCAATAGTACATACATCTAAAAGCTGTGTATTGTACGAGTACGAATACGGGTGCATACGAGTAGAATTGTTGATGAAACTGAACGAGGATGTAATTGTAAGCATTTTTGTTAAGTAGAAGTATTTTGATAAGTGTCTTGAAATCTTTCATAAGTGTATGAATACATATTAAAACACTACATGTATATACATTTTAACTGAGTCGTTAAGTCATCGTTAGTCGTTACATGTACGTGTTGTTTTGAAACCTTTAGGTTAACGATCTTGTTAAATGTTGTTAAATCATTGTTTATTATATCTAAAGAGATGTTAAATTATTACATTATCATGATATTATGATATATTAATATATCTTAGTATGATATATATACAGTTAAATGTTGTTACAACGATAATCGTTACATATATGTCTCGTTTCGAAATCATTAAGTTAGTAGTCTTGTTTTTTTTACATATGTAGTTCATTGGTAATATACTTAATGATATTTTTACTTATTATAATATCATGTTAACTATATATATATATATATATATATATATATATATATATATATATATATATATATATATATATATATATATATATATATATATATATATATATATGACATCTTATAGTTTTTACAAGTTTTAACGTTCGTGAATCACCGGTCAACTTGGGTGGTCAATTGTCAATATGAAACCTATTTCAATTAATCACGTCTTAACAAGTTTGATTGCTTAGCATGTTGGAAACACTTAATCATATAAATATCAATTTTATTTAATATATATAAACATGGAAAATTTCGGGTCACTACAGTACCTACCCGTTAAATAAATTTCGTCTCGAAATTTTAAGCAGTTGGAGGTGTTGACATATCTTCTGGAAATAAGTGCGGGTATTTCTTTTTCATCTAATCTTCTCGTTCCTAGGTGAACTCGAGTCCTCTACGAGCATTCCATCGAACCTTAACAATTGGTATCTTGTTTTGCTTAAGTTTTTTCACCTCACGATCCATTATTTCGACGGGTTCTTCGATGAATTGAAGTTTTTCGTTGATTTGGATTTCGTCTAACAGAATAGTGAGATCTTCTTTAGCAAAACATTTCTTCAAATTCGAGACGTGGAAAGTTTTATGTACAGCCGCGAGTTGTTGAGGTAACTTAAGTTGGTAAGCTACTGGTCCGACACGATCAATAACCTTGAATGGTCCAATATACCTTGGATTTAATTTCCCTCGTTTACCAAATCGAACAACGCCTTTCTAAGGTGCAACTTTAAGCATGACCATTTCTCCAATTTCAAATTCTATATCTTTTCTTTTAATGTCAGCGTAGCTCTTTTGTCGACTTTGGGCGGTTTTCAACCGTTGTTGAATTTGGATGATCTTCTCGGTAGTTTCTTGTATTATCTCCGGACCCGTAATTTGTCTATCCCCGACTTCACTCCAACAAATCGGAGACCTGCACTTTCTACCATAAAGTGCTTCAAACGGCACCATCTCAATGCTTGAATGGTAGCTGTTATTGTAGGAAAATTCTGCTAACGGTAGATGTCGATCCCAAGTGTTTCCAAAATCAATAACACATGCTCGTAGCATGTCTTCAAGCGTTTGTATCATCCTTTCACTCTGCCCATCAGTTTGTGGATGATAGGCAGTACTCATGTCTAGACGAGTTCCTAATGCTTGCTGTAATGTCTGCCAGAATCTTGAAATAAATCTGCCATCCCTATCAGAGATAATAGAGATTGGTATTCCATGTTTGGAGATGACTTCCTTCAAATACAGTCGTGCTAACTTCTCCATCTTGTCATCTTCTCTTATTGGCAGGAAGTGTGCTGATTTGGTGAGACGATCAACTATTACCCAAATAGTATCAAAACCACTTGCAGTCCTTGGCAATTTAGTGATGAAATCCATGGTAATATTTTCCCATTTCCATTCTGGGATTTTGGGTTGTTGAAGTAGACCTGATGGTTTCTGATGCTCAGCTTTGACCTTAGAACACGTCAAACATTCCCCTACGTATTTAGCAACATTGGCTTTCATACCTGGCCACCAAAAATGTTTCTTAAGATCCTTGTGCATCTTTACCGTTCCAGGATGTATTGAGTATCTGGTTTTATGAGCTTCTCTAAGTACCATTTCTCTCATATCTCCAAATTTTGGTACCCAAATTCTTTCAGCCCTATACCGGGTTCCGTCTTCCCGAATATTAAGATGCTTCTCCAATCCTTTGGGTATTTCATCCCTTAAGTTTCCCTCTTTTAAAACTTCTTGTTGCGCCTCCTTTATTTGAGTAGTAAGGTTAGTGTGAATCATTATATTCATAGCTTTTACTCGAATAGGTTCCCTGTCCTTTCTGCTCAAAGCGTCGGCTACCACATTTCCCTTACCCGGGTGGTAACGAATCTCAAAGTCGTAATCATTCAATAATTCAATCCATCTGCGCTGCCTCATGTTCAGTTGTTTCTAATTAAATATGTGTTGAAGACTTTTGTGGTCGGTATATATAATACTTTTGACCCCATATAAGTAGTGCCTCCAAGTCTTTAATGCAAAAACAACCGCACCTAATTCCAAATCATGCGTCGTATAATTCTGGTCGTGAATCTTCAATTGTCTAGACGCATAAGCAATTACCTTCGTTCGTTGCATTAATACACAACCGAGACCTTGCTTTGAGGCATCACAATATATCACAAAATCATCATTCCCTTCAGGTAATGACAATATAGGTGTCGTAGTTAACTTTTTCTTCAACAATTGAAACGTTTTCTCTTGTTCATCCTTCCATTCAAATTTCTTCCATTTATGCATTAATGCAGTCAAGGGTTTTGCTATTTTGGAAAAATCTTGGATGAATCTCCTGTAATAACCAGCTCGCCCTAAAATTTGGCGTATGTGTTTCGGAGTTTTCGGGGTTCCCCACTTTTCAACGGTTTCAGTCTTTGCTGGATCCACCTAAATACCTTCTTTGTTCACTATATGACCGAGGAATTGAACTTCTCCCAACCAAAATACACACTTTGAAAATTTAGCGTACAGTTTTTCTTTCCTTAACAACTCTAGCACTTTTCTCAAATGTTCTTCATGCTCTTGGTCATTCTTTGAGTAAATAAGTATGTCATCGATGAAAACAATGACAAACTTGTCAAGGTATGGTCCACACACTCGGTTCATGAGGTCCAAGAACACAGCTGATGCGTTAGTCAACCCAAACGACATAACCATAAACTTGTAATGACCGTAACGCGTCCTAAAAGCAGTCTTTGGAATATCATCCTCCTTCACCCGCATTTGATGATACCCAGAATGTAAATTAATCTTCGAATAAACCGACTAGCCTTGTAGTTGATCAAATAAGTCGTCGATTCTCGGTAGTGGGTAGCGGTTCTTGATGGTAAGTTTGTTCAACTCTCGATAGTCAATACACAACCTGAATGTACCATCTTTCTTCTTGACAAACAAAACAGGAGCTCCCCATGGTGATGTACTTGGTCGAATGAAACCACGCTCTAAAAGTTCATGTAATTGACTTTATAATTCTTTCATTTCGCTGGGTGCGAGTCTGTATGGAACATGAACTATTGGTGCAGCTCCTGGTACAAGGTCTATTTGAAATTCAACGGATCTATGTGGGGGTAATCCCGGTAATTCTTTCAGAAATACATCGAGAAATTCTTTTGCGACGGGAACATCACTGATGTTCTTTTCTTCAGGTTTAACTTCCTCGATGTGTGTTAGAATGACGTAACAACCTTTTCTTATTAGTTTTTGCGCCTTCAAACTACTAATAAGATTTAATTTCGCGTTGTTCTTTTCTCCGTACACCATTAAAGGTTTTCCCTTTTCACGCATAATGAGAATCGCATTTTTGTAACAAACAACCTCTACTCTCACCTTTTTCAACTAGTCCATGCCAATTATTACATCAAAACTCCCTAACTCGACTGGTATTAAATTAATTTTAAACGTTTCATCCCCCAGTTTAATTTCTCTATCCCGACATATATTATCTGCTGAAATTAATTTACCGTTTGCTAATTCGAGTAAAATTTACTATCCAAAGGCGTCAATGGGCAACTTAAATTAGCACAAAAATCTCTACTCATATAGCTTCTATCAGCACCCGAATCAAATAAAACATAAGCAGATTTAGTATCAATAAGAAATGTACCTGTAACAAGCTCCGAGTCTTCCTGCGCTTCTGCCGTATTAATATTGAAAACTCTCCCGCGGCCCTGCCCATTAGTATTCCCCTGATTCGGGTAATTACTTCTAATGTGGCCCATTTTTCCACACCCATAACAAACAAAGGCGGCATTACTTGTTTCGCCACTATTTGTTCCTTTAGTTCTGTTAAACTTTGGTCCGTAGACCTCACACTTTTTCGCACCATGGCCAGTTCTTTTACACTTGGTGCAAAATGTCGTGCAGAACCCATTCTAGTGGTACTCTTCACACCTTTGGCATTTTTGGTTTTTGTTGCCGTTGTTGTTATTGAGGTTGTTGTTGAGATTGTTATTGTTGTTGGAAAGGTTGTTGTAGTTGTTGTTGTAGTTGTTGTTGTTGTTGTTGGGATGTTTGTTGTAGTTATTATTAGAATTACGGTTATTGTTGCGATTGTTGTTGCAGCTGTTGGGATAGTTGTTGCGATTGTGGTTGTAATTGTTGTTGTTGTTGTTCTGGTGACTCTTGTCACCGTTTTCCTCCCACTTCCTCTTGAGTTGTTTCGTGTTGGCTTCTTCGGCCGCCTGATCTTTAATTCTTCCCTCAATCTGATTTATGAGTTTATGAGCCATTCAACTTGCCTTCTGTATAGAAGCGGGCTCGTGTGAACTCACATCTTCTTGAATCCTTACTGGTAACCCTTTTACAAACTCGTCGATCTTCTCTTCTTCATCTTCGAACACTCCCGGACACAATAGGCACAACTCTGTGAATCATCGTTCATATGTGGTAATGTCGAACCCTTGTGTTCGTAACTCTCTAAGTTCTGCCTTGAGCTTATTGACTTCATTTCTAGGACGGTACTGCTCGTTCATCAATTGCTTGAATGTCGACCACGGTAGTGCGTAAGCAGCATTTTGTCCTACCACCACGTTAACGCAGTACCTGTGAAGGTATGCGTAGCGTACTTAACTTTGTCCTCTTTAGTACACTTACTTATGGCAAACACCGATTCGACTTTCTCGGTCCACCGTTTCAATCCAATTGGTCCTTCGGTTCCATCAAATTCCAAAGGTTTGCAGGCAGTGAATTCTTTGTAGCAGCATCCGACACGATTTCTTGTAGAATTAGTTCCACTGCTAGATCCAGAGTTATTGTTATTTTGCATCGCAGCCTATACTGCGGCTATGTTTGCTGCAAGGAAAACACGGAAGTCTTCCTCGCTCATGTTCAAATTCTGACGAGTCGCCGGTGCCATTTCCTTCAAAATAGCCAACTGAATCGAGTTAATCATACAGAATATTAAGAGTAGTCAATAGTATTTCGTAGCATAATATGAACTCATTTATAAAAGCTTTTTCTTCATATTAGCGATTTATAAGTTTAAATTCGGGTACTACCTACCCGTTAAATTCATACTTAGTAGCTAATATACAATTCAACTACTACAATTTCATATGAAAAACTGATTATAATAATATATCACATACAAATATTCTTCAAACTTACAACTTCGCTATACTACATATAACATGAAATATAGTACACTTTAATACAGGACAGTTTTGAAGAAAAATCTAGTTAATACGCAAGTTGTTCAGCAAAGGAAATAAAGACACGTAATTCATAAGTCCATAAACAAGTCATGCATTCTGGTTTTACTAAGACGACTTCCCATCCTTGTTCTTGTGGAAAATAACCATTATGACCATTGGCTAGGCAGCATGTTGTAATGTCGTCAAAAGGACGAGGGTTTCGTAATGTCCAACAGCCCCGTAATAATCTAAAAACCTTGTTTCTCACCCCAACTACTGAATCCGTCACTTGTGGGAAGGGTTTATTTAAAAGTTGCAATCCGATGTTCTTTTTCTCACTTTGGTAAGAAGCGAACATCACTAACCCGTAAGAATAACATGCTTCTTTATGTTGCATGTTAGACGCTCTTTCTACTTCACGAAATCCTATGTTGGGATATGTTGAGTCAAAATAGGTTCGTAACCCGTAGCGTAAAATTGCATCTGGGTTTCCCGCACTAAATGCCTTAAAGAAAACTTGGCGTAACTTAAAGTCTCCCCAATGTGATATACCCCATCTTTCAAAGGAAAGCATTTTATATACTAAGGCATGCCTGGAATGTCTTTCAAACGTTTGACAAACTAATTTTGCCGTAACTAATTGTGCTGATGAATTCTGCCCGACTCTAGACAAGATTTCATCAATCATATCTCTTGGTAGGTCTTCTAAAATTTTTGGTTGTCTATCCTTAACGTCCATTTTGTGTTTTTATTCTGTAAAATAGACAAGGATTAGATTCGTAAAAGATAATTAACAAAGAATACAAGCAATTTTTACATAGAACATAAAAGTACAAGCACACTACAATACATATAATACACAACATGATTACAACCCTCTAATCTGAATCACTGGTTTCTTCTTCTTCTTCTTCGGACTTGGTTCGTTTTCCTAATTTTCTAGGGATATATGATGTTCCTCTAATATGAGCTGTCATTTTCCACAATGGTTTAGAAAAACCTGGTGGTTTAGAGGTTCTCGGGTTATTGTTACAATTTAGGAAATACGGACATTGCCGATACATATAAAGTTCATCGGGGTTGGAATCAGGTTTCTCTATTTTTATACCTTTTCCCTTATTATTTTCTTTTGCCATATTAAATTGGGTGGAGGTAATTTCTATAATATCATCGTAATCCTCATCGGGATCCGATTCATCGAAAAATTTGTAATCTTCCCAATATTTTGCTTCCTCCGCGGAAACACCATTGACCATTTTTAACTTTGGTCCGTTGGTTGATGATTTTCTTTTATTTAATCGATTTACTGTAGGTATCAAAATTTCATCCTCCAGAACCTCTTCTTCTTCCGGTTCCTCCTCTTTCGGTTCCTCCTCTTCTGATTCCTCTTCTTCCGGTTCCTCTTCTTTCGGTTCCTCTTCTTCCGGTTCCTCTTCGGGAATTTGTGAATCTTCCCAAATTATATTCGACTCTTCATTATTATTAGGTGAGTCGATGGGATTTGTACTAGTGGTAGACATCTATCACACAATATCAAACACATTAAGAGGTTAATATATCACATAATATTTACATGTTAATAATATATAGTTTCCAACAAAAGTGTTAAGCAATCGTTTTTAAAGAAAACACGGTCGAAGTCCAGACTCACTAATGTATCCTAACAAACTCGATAAGACAGACTAATGCAAATTTCTGGTTCTCTAAGGCCAACGCTCGGATACCAACTCAAATGTCCCGCTCATATTGATTATAAACGTTCCATATTAATTGATTTCGTTGCGAGGTTTTGACCTCTATATGAGACGTTTTTCAAAGACTGCATTCATTTTTAAAACAACCATAACCTTTATTTTATCTATAAAGCTTTAAAAAGCATTATGTAGATTATCAAATAATGATAATCTAAAATATACCGTTTACACACGACCATTACATAATGGTTTACAATAAGAATATATTACATCAAAAATAAGTTTCTTGAATGCAGTTTTTACATAATATCATACAAGCATGGACTCCAAATCTTGTCCTTATTTTAGTATGCAACAGCGGAAGCTCTTAATAATCACCAGAGAATAAACATGCTTTAAACGTCAAAAAAAATGTTGGTGAGTTATAGGTTTAACCTATATATTTATCAATAGAAATAATAGACCACAAGATTTCATATTTCAATACATCCCATACATAGAGATAAAAAATATTCATACAGTGAACACCTGGTAACCGACATTAACAAGATGCATATAGAATATCCCCATCATTTCGAAGTACTAAAGCATTCCAAATTCCAGAATGGGGCTTGTTGGGCCAGATAGATCTATCTTTAGGATTCGCGTCAATTTGGGGGTCTGTTCCCAAATTCTTAGGCTACCAAGCTAAAAAGGGGCATATTCGGCTTCGATCATTCACCCATATAAAGTAGTTTCATTTACTTGTGTCTATTTCGTAAAATATTTATAAATTTGCATGTATTCTAATCCCAAAATATTAGATTTTAAAAGTGGGACTATAACTCACTTTCACAGATTTTTACTTCGTCGGGAAGTAAGACTTGGCCACTGGTCGATTCACGAACCTATAACAAATATGTACATATATATCAAAGTATGTTCAAAATATATTTACAACATTTTTAATACGTTTTAATGTTTTAAGTTTATTAAGTCAGCTGTCCTCGTTAGTAACCTACAACTAGTTGTCCATAGTTAGATGTACAGAAAATAAATAGATATATATTATCTTGACCTAATCCACGACCTAGTGTATACACGTCTCAGGCTAGATCACAATTCAAAGTATATATATTTTTGGAATCAACCTCAACCTTGTATAGCTAACTCCAACATTACTGCATATAGAGTGTCTATGGTTGTTCCAAATAATATAAATAGATGGGTCGATATGATATGTCAAAACATTTGCATACGTGTCTATGGTATCCCAAAATTACATAATATATTAGAATATAATACAATACAAGTTAGCTAGGATATGATTTGTATAGAATTGTTACAATATTTCCCGTAGCTACAACAATAAAAAAAATATCCAATCTTGTTTTACCCATAACTTCTTCGTTTTAAATCCGTTTTGAGTGAATCAAATTGCTATGGTTTCATATTGAACTCTATTTTATGAATCTAAACATAAAAAGTATAGGTTTATAGTCAGAAATATAAGTTACAAGTCATTTTTGTAAGAGGTAGTCATTTCAGTCGAAAGAACGACGTCTTGATGACCATTTTGAAAAACATACTTCCACTTTGAGTTTAACCATGATTTTTGGATATAGTTTCATGTTCATAAGAAAAATCATTTTCCTAGAAGAACAACTTTTAAATCAAAGTTTATCATAGTTTTTAATTAACTAACCCAAAACAGCCCGCGGTGTTACTACGACGGCATATATCCGGTTTTACGGTATTTTTCGTGTTTTCCAGTTTTAAATCATTAAGTTAGCATATCATATAGATATAGAACATGTGTTTAATTGATTTTAAAAGTCAATTTAGAAGGATTAACTTTTGTTTGCGAACAAGTTTAGAATTAACTAAACTATGTTCTAGTGATTTCAAGTTTAAACCTTCGAATAAGGTAGTTTTATATATATGAATCGAATGATGTTATAAACATCATTACTACCTCAGGTTTTGTGGATAAACCTACTGGAAATGAGAAAAGTAGATCTAGCTTCAAAGGATCCTTGAATGGCTTGAAAGTTCTTGAAGCAAAATCATGACACGAGAACAAGTTCAAGTAAGATTTCCACTCGAAATAAGATTGTTAAAGTTATAGAAATTGAAACAAAGTTTGAATATGAGTATTACCTTATATTAGAAAGATATCTTACTGTAAATAAGAAAGATTTCTTGAGGTTGGATGATCACTTTACACGATTGGAAGTAAGCTAGCAAACTTGGAAGTATTCTTGATTTTATGAAACTATAACTTATAGAATTTATGAAGAACACTTAGAACTTGAAGATAGAACTTGAGAGAGATCAATTAGATGAAGAAAATTGAAGAATGAAAGTGTTTGTAGGTGTTTTTGGTCGTTGGTATATGGATTAGATATAAAGGATGTGTAATTTTGTTTACATGTAAATAAGTCATGAATGATTACTAATATTTTTATAATTTTATGAGATATTTCATGCTAGTTGCCAAATGATGGTTCCCACATGTGTTAAATGACTCACATGGGCTGATAAGGGCTGATAATTGGAGTGTATATACCAATAGTACATACATCTAAAAGCTGTGTATTGTACGAGTACGAATACGGGTGCATACGAGTGGAATTGTTGATGAAACTGAACGAGGATGTAATTGTAAGAATTTTTGTTAAGTAGAAGTATTTTGATAAGTGTCTTGAAGTCTTTCAAAATTGTATGAATACATATTAAAAAACTACATGTATATACATTTTAACTGAGTCGTTAAGTCATCGTTAGTCGTTACATGTAAGTGTTGTTTTGAAACCTTTAGGTTAACGATCTTGTTAAATCCCATTGTTTATTATATCTAAAGAGATGTTAAATTATTATATTATCATGATATTATGATATATTATTATATCTTATTATGATATATATACAGTTAAATGTTGTTACAACGATAATCGTTACATATATGTCTCGTTTCGAAATCATTAAGTTAGTAGTCTTGTTTTTTTACATGTGTAGTTCATTAGTAATATACTTAATGATATTTTTACTTATTATAATATCATGTTAACTATATATATATATATATATATATATATATATATATATATATATATATATATATATATATATATATATATATATATATCCATATATATGACATCATATAGTTTTTACAAGTTTTAAAGTTCGTGAATCACCGGTCAACTTGGGTGGTCAATTGTCTATATGAAACCTATTTCAATTAATCACGTCTTAACAAGTTTGATTGCTTAACATGTTGGAAACACTTAATCATATAAATATCAATTTTATTTAATATATATAAACATGAAAAAGTTCGGGTCACTACACCCAGCGACGGAGCTTATGTAGGGCAGGGGGTGCCATGGTCCCCCCAAAAAAATATGTCCTTAATAGCAAATTCTATAGTTTTAGGGACTAGACATGACAAATGTACGTATTGGCCCCACCAGCCTCGTTAGCATACTGTATACGGTTTTGATTAAATTATTATGGTCCCCTCATTGTTAATGTTCAAGCTCTATCACTGTTCATGCGGTGTGCTGTCGGGCACTTTTTACTGGTGTCACTAGTTAAAACCTTCAAATTTTTATTTGGACAGCGTATTTCACTAGTAGCACGTGCTACCGATGGGCACTATATAGATCAGCCCATGTATGTGACCTTTTAAAACAAAATTATGGAATATGGATAAACATTAGTTAACTAAATATTGGATAAAGAAGACTAAAAACAATCATAATTTGGTTCCCATTGCAATTGACAGTCGATGCTATCCTTATCCTGTACGTTCATCAATAGCCCACAAATATAATGTATTAAATAATCTTTGAGCCCAATACTTGATAACCCATGTGCCAGCCCAATTATAATTTTAAGTGATCATGCATCATCCTCCATTTCTTCGAAAAGACTCATCCTCGAGTCTACAACTGTAACCCGCACAATTCTTCATACTCGGTGTCTCTCGTGGAAGGATACTCTCTTCATCTTGACTTGGTTCTATGCATTCCTTTTGCCAAACTTCAAAACTATTTAATAGACTTGGGTTTTGTTTAACATAAAAAATTGTCATCTCAATTATATCACCATCGTCATCGCTAACATTATCATATACCTCTACCAACTTCGATATATCCTACTTATCATATACCTCGCCCTCTATTCTGACTCGTTCTCGGGCCCATCCTCATGTTTCTGTCAGGTGTCCAAACGCTCCAAAGTGATGCTCCCACCATCTGCTTGTGCCTCATCTGTTGGAGATATGGAGAACTTTAAACAATTAGAGGGAAGATTCCAGGAAACTTACATGAAGCTTCCACGAAGTTGTGAGAAAATTCACATGTAGCTTCCATGAAGCTGTCAGGAAACTCACATGTAGTCTCCATGAAGCTGTCAGGAAACTCACATGAAGCTTCAAGGAATTTTTTTTAGCTTACTCCTTAAATCATTCTATAAATAGACCCTCTTGTAACTCATTGTAAACACACCACAAATATTTAGTAAATATATTCTCTAGTTGGTCCGTGGACTAAAGCAATCACAACGATTGCATATAACCACGTTATCTCTTGTGTTTATTTACATTTCTTGCATTTATAATTTTTCGTTCATTAAGTGGGTTAGTAATCTTGTAGAATTACTATCGGTGAGTGATCTTGTTGAATCACTTGCGTTGTTTTGGGTCCTAATATCCTTACAACTGGTATCAGAGCATAAGGTTTCATTAAGGGAACGATGGCGGTAGACGGGAAGTTTAGAATCGACCGATTCGATGGGAGAGACTTCGGCTTTTGGAAGATGCAAATCGAAGACTACTTGTATCAAAAGAAGCTACATCAACCTCTGTTAGAGACCAAACCCGAAAGCATGAGCGATGCCGATTAGGCGCTTTTGGATCGTCAAGCTTTGGGTGCGATTCGTCTTTCACTTGCTAAGAACGTTGCATACAACATTGTGAATGAGAAGACGACATTTGCTTGCTTGAAAGCACTCTCTAACATGTATGAGAAACCTACCGCTTCTAATAAGGTATTTCTCATGCGTCAATTGTTCAATACAAAGATGAAGGAAGGTACGAGTGCAAAGGATCATATCAATGAATTTAATAATATCATTTCAAGGCTTGAATCGGTAGAGATTAAGTTTGATGATGAACTAAAAGCACTAATCTTGCTTTCATCATTACCGGAAAGTTGGTCGGGTACGGTTACCGCGGTTAGTAGCTCTACGGGAACTACTAAGCTAGCGTTTGAAGCAATAAGGGATTTGATTCTTGGTGAAGATACTCGTAGGAGAAACTCGGGGGAATCGACATCCGGTTCTTTGTTAAGTACCGATAACCGTGGTAGGAAATATGATCGCGGTGAGAAGAAGGGTAGAAAGAAGTCTAAGAAGAGGTATCCATCGAAAGATAGAAGTGAAGCTGTTTGTTAGGGTTGCAATCAAAAAGGGCACTTTCAAAGGAATTGTAAAAATGGTCCGGCGAAAGGTGTGAACTTGACCGCAGATGAAAGTGATGATGCACTTTTATGTTGTATTGAAAATTCTATGGAGTCTTGGATTTTGGATTTGGGAGCTTCGTTTCATGCTACTCATGTAAAAAGCATGATGAAGAATTTTTGATCATATCAAGGTAAGGTGAGATTGACCGACAACAAACAACTCAATATAGAGGGCATTGGAGATGTTGTATTGAAGACTACTCTTGGCTCTAATTGGACCTTGAAAAATGTAAGGTACATTCCTAAATTAAAAAGGAAACTTATTTCGGTTGGTCAATTAGATGATGAAGGTAACGTGGTTACTTTTGAAAACCGCCAATGGAAGGTGGTTTAGGGTAGTTGTATTGTGGCCCGTGGACATAAAAGGGGAACTCTTTATATGGTTGAAGTGTTTGATGAAGACACGGTGGTTGCTACGGTTAACGTTGAGTCTGAATCAACTCTATGGCACCGAAGACTCGGGCATATGAGTGAGAAGGGTATGAAGATGCTTGTTTCGAGTGGGAGAATTCCGGATTTGAAAAAGGTAGAACTTGGGTTTTGCGAACCATGTGTATATGGGAAGCAAAAGAAGGTGACTTTTGGGAAATCAGGGAATGCTCCTAAGTTGGAGAAATTGGAGCTTGTTCATACGGATGTATTTGGTCCAACGAATGTAGAATCACATGGTGGTTCTCGCTATTATGTCACCTTCATTGACGACTCCACTCGAAAGGTATGGGTTTATTTTCTTAAAGCTAAATCCGATGTATTTAATACTTTTGTGAAGTGGAAAGCTATGGTAGAAAATGAGACTAATTTGAAAGTCAAGTGCTTGAAGTCGGATAATGGAGGGGAATATGGTAGTCTTGAGTTTAAAGACCATTGTGCAAAGCTCGGTATTAGAATGTTGAAAAAAGTACCGGAAATACCGCAAAACAATGGGGTCTCCGAACGTATGAATCGTACGTTAAATGAAAGGGCTAAGAGTATGAGACTACATGCCAGTTTGCCTAAGATGTTCTGGGCAGATGCGGTTAATACGGCGGCTTATTTGATAAACAGGGGACCCTCAACACCGTTGGATTTTCGAATTCCCGAGGAAGAATGGAAAGGTAAGAAGGTGAGTTATAATCACCTTAGGATCTTTGGGTGTAATGCTTATGTGAAGACCAAAGATGCGGATAGAGACAAGCTTGAGGCCAAGTCAAAGAAGTGTATTTTCATAGGCTACGGGTCGGATGAAATGGGTTATCGTTGTTGGGATAACGAAGCTAGAAAAGTTATTCGTTCTCGTGATGTTACCTTTGATGAAAATTCGGTTTATGGCAAACCGGAAACGGGGAGTTCTAAACCGGGTCATGTTACTTTTGACGATGTTTCTATTGATGATCTTGCAGGTTCTAGTGGGAGTACGGGTAACAATGAATTGCCAATTAACGGTGAGGTGTCAGAAAATGCTAATGATGGGGATGGTTCGGAAAGCGGTGATGATTCCGAACATAGTGCGAGTTCTAGTGATGAGGAGGACACAAATGAAACCGGTCCAACCATTTCGGTTGCTCCTACACTAAGACGCTCGACTAGAGTGCCCAAACCTAATCCTAGGTATTCTCCATCAGCAAACTACTTGCTCTATACCGAGAATGGTAAACCCGAAAGTTATTTTGAGGCAAGAAAGACAAAAGAATCCATACAATGGGAGCTTGCCATGAAAGAAGAGACGGGGTCACTTGAGAAGAATAAAACTTGGTCACTAGTGAAGTTACCTCATGATAAAAGGGCGTTGCAAAGTAAATGGGTGTATCGAATCAAGAATGAGTTTGATGGCAAGAAAAGGTACAAGGCTCGTTTGGTGGTTAAAGGCTTTCAACAAAAGAAAGGAGTTGACTACCAAGAGATATTTTCACCGGTGGTGAAGATGACTACTATCCGTTTGGTACTTTCTATGGTTGCATCCGAAGACTTACATCTAGAGTAACTAGATGTGAAGACCGCATTCTTGCATGGTGATCTTGTTGAAGAGATCTACATGAGGAAACCCGAGGGCTTTGAGTTAAAGGGTAAAGAGAAGTGGGTTTGTAAGCTAAAGAAAAGTTTGTATGGATTGAAGCAAGCACCTCGACAATGGTACTTGAAGTTTGATGATTTTATGAAGAAGATTGGTTTCTTAAGATGTGAAGCGGATCACTGTTGCTACTTGAAGAAACTCAAGTCTTCTTATATAATCTTATTGTTGTATGTTGATGACATGTTACTTGCAGGTTCCAACATGTCCGAAATTAACAAGTTGAAGGGATTACTTTTCCGTGAATTCGAGATGAAAGATCTTGGTGGTGCTAGGCAAATACTTGGCATGAGTATTGTGCGTGATCGTGTGAAAGGTACTCTATACTTGTCCCAATCCAAATATATTGAGAAAGTAGTAGAGAGGTTTAATATGGAGAATTCAAAGGCTCGTTCTATGCCTTTGAGTAGCACGATTAAGTTATCAAAAAGTCAATCACCAAAGACGGTAAAAGACAAAACGGATATGGAAAATGTTCCATATGCATCGGCCGTGGGTAGTATTATGTATGCCATGGTTTGTACAAGACCCGATATTGCTCAAGCAGTGGGAGTTGTAAGTCGTTATATGTCTAACCCGGGGAAAGAGCATTGGGAAGCGGTTAAATGGTTACTTCGTTATTTGAAAGGTACTTCTAATATGGGATTGTGCTTCTCTAAAAGCAATGTCATACTTAGAGGTTATGCGGATGCTAATTTGGGTGGATGTGACGATTCGGGAAAAAGCACTACGGGTTATGTTTTCACAATAGGGAAGACGGCGGTTAGTTGGATGTCTCGACTACAAAAGAGTGTTGCTTTATCAACCACCGAAGCCGAATATATGGCTATTGCAGAAGCTTCTAAAGAGCTTGTTTGGTTGAAAAATTCTTAGGTGAGTTGGGTAAAAGACAAGACTATTGCGTCTTGAATTGTGATAATCAAAGTGCGGTTCATCTTGGGAAGAATCCGGTGTTTCATAGTCGTACGAAACACATCAATATAAGGTATCATTTTATTCGACAACATATAAATGATGGTACTTTATTATTGGAGAAAATCCTTGGTACGAAGAATCCTGCTGATATGTTTACTAAGGTTGTTACGACAGAGAAATTGAGGTTTTGCATTACCTCAATTGGTCTTCTAATGAATTGATGAGAGAAGACCCCAACTAGAGAATTAGAGAGCTAGTGTTTCAATTCTAACAAGTAGTGTTGAAGACCTTGTATCGAAAGTCTTCTCATCCGAAGTATGTGTTGAGTGTGTGTGTCCCAAATGGAGTTTGGCGATATAATGGTGGTTTAACGTTCTTGGTTAGATCGTTGATATTTTGGGTTGACGAAGGTTGGGTTTGTTCAAAGTCTCCAAGTGGGAGATTGTTGGAGATATGGAGAACTTTAAACAATTAGAGGGAAGATTCCAGGAAACTCACACGAAGCTTTCACGAAGTTGTGAGGAAATTCACATGTAGCTTCCACGAAGCTGTCAGGAAACTCACATGTAGTCTCCATGAAGCTGTCAGGAAACTCACATGAAGCTTCAAGGAATTGTTTTTAGCTTACTCCTTAAATCATTCTATAAATAGACCCTCTTGTAACTCATTGTAAACACACCACAAATATTCAGTAAATACATTCCCTAGTTGGTCCGTGGACTAAAGCAATCACAACGATTGCATATAACCACGTTATCTCTTGTGTCGATTTACATTTCTTGCATTTATAATCTTTCGTTCATTAAGTGGGTTAGTAATCTTGTAGAATTACTATCGGTGAGTGATCTTGTTGAATCACTTGCGTTGTTTTGGGTCCTAATATCCTTACATCATCTTCCTTACAACCATCAGTATCATAAACAAGTTCGGTTTTTTCATCTACGCAAGGTTTGGGAGTATCAATCAGTCAATCACATTAGCTCAAACTCATGTATGACTTTGTTGAAGGTTGTGGTACTCGACTAAGGCCTCTTGTCTATAATTCTAGGGCAAGATCTTGCGTCTCAATAACGTCTTCATCTTTTCCCATGTTATCACTTGATATTTTCGGGCATACTCCTTGAATATCCAAACATGTTCCCACCACAAAAAACGCGTTTATGCAACTTTATGTCCACCAATTTAACCTTGAGATTCTCCAGGATTTCTTTGATATTAAAGACGTGCTCCAGCGTGTTCAACCATTCTAGGAAATCATTTGGGTGCATAGACCCATTAAACTACGGTATCTCAACTTTCATTCCTAGATGACGCATTTTAGTTTTTTAAAGTGTATATATAGGATAAATAATATAGGAAATTTTTTTTAATTTTTTTTCTAATGGGCAACGGATACATGATGTATCCAACAAAACTGCGACACGTGGCATCATATCCCCAACAATGCCGTTGCCATACCCGTTGCAGGGCCACGGCCAGGCCATTTTTTTGGTCGTTCCACGCATTGATACCGGGGCCAGAGGCGTTGCCCCATGCCACCTAGGCGGAGACACCGTTGCAGGTATACCGCTACAAGCGGTCTAATTAACTCTTGTATTTATGAGAAAAGGAAGTTTAATGCTTTGGAATTCTTGCAGCTTTTTTTTTTTTTGGCTTGCAGCCTTTAATAGTGTGACTGTGTAAGCGTGCATATTACAAAAGGTAGAAAGCACCATCCATTAGCTTTTATGCGTCATACAAACACCATTTACATTTTTTCGAACGACTTACGACTACAATCCAACTTATCACACTCACAAATCACAATCACAATCACAATATTAGTATATTTAAGACAAATAAAGTGAGATGAATCGTAAAATTCAACTTTATCACAATTTTTCAGGTTTTGTCATGACAACATTTAGACAACTTTACAAACCATATTAAGCAAAGTAACAACGACAACAAATGCCCCGGCAACACAAATGACAATTACAAAGTGGTGGCCCCGTTCAAAATTGTTCAGTTAAGTGGATTTCGACATCGCGTTTGAGCTCCCATAAGTGACTCCTAGTCACCGTTACATAAAATATTAACATAGACTTTTGAATTATTATTTTCAATATTTCAGTTCATCTCAAGTTATATTGTATATGCAAAATATATGCAAAATTTACTAATAAGCTTGTTATAAAAGAATGTTCAAAATTAATAGCCAATTTTCAAATATAGCTAAAATTTTAAGATAAAGTTCTTTTATATTTTTGGTTTAAACATATAAAAAGAAAAAAGTAGGTAAAAAGAAAATAAACAAAAAAATAAATAAAAAATAAAATTTGATAATAACATTTTGTAAACTGTATGTTTTATTTAGAATTGTACTACTGGTACCATGTTTCAAATGGAAAGTTAGGCCACACTATGTAAATTTTCAAGTGATTAATAAATATACTATCTGTCCATCTTGTTTTTCAATGTAAAAAAAAAAAAAAAATTAAATTAATATTAAGCCGACCGCTCCTAATCAAAGTTTTCATAGCTTTTACCTTTTCATTTTTTATAATATAAAGTAAATAATAACTCTTCCAACTACGTTTAAAATTTATGGACCACTTTTAGTATCCGTATTATTATAACTATGATGATGATGATGATGATGATGATGATGATGATGATGATGATGATGATGATGATGATGACGATGATGACGATGATGATGATGATGATGATGATGATGATGATGATATAATATAATCATAATTATGATTATAAATAAATATATATGTGAATTATGAATATGAATTATAATTAGAATTTTGATTATATGTATTTTTTACTCATTTGAGAGATTAATACATTTCACTGATCGTGAGATATTCCTTCACATTCGTACTTGAATCTTTAGTCATTAATCGTTTGACTTAAGGTCATGTTTGTTTTTTCACTTAATTGTCTTATTAACATGAAATTTAATATGAAAAAATATTTAAAGTGTTTGTTTGTGACTTAATATATAAGACATGTCTTAATATATGAAAATTCAAATAAATGTGAATTTTCATTTAGATCCTTACTTTTTAAAATTTATTAATAACTGTTTTCCCAAGTACCTCAAATGAAGGGTTGTTTTGGTAAATTCAATTATTTAGACGATTATTCAGCACATAAAATAAATAATATTTAATTTAACTGGATACTAAATGACAAAGTCATGTTCATCGTTCATAGAGCAACCTTTTTACTGTTCACATGGTTCGTTTTTTCCTTTTAAAAACTTGACTAGGGTTTAACAATTTGATCACATATGATTAGTTATTTTTCCTTTTATATAACAATTAAGTAGTTTGATCGTAACTACTTATGATTATGCATAAGATATGTCATATGAATTGTGTTAAATCACATATGATTTATATGGTTTGTAAACATTTTAAATAATGTTTATGTTGCTAATTGAACAATTTTAAGAATCTAATTGTTAAATAACACAAAGATATCCAAACAATAACTAAATAAACTTCAATAATCTTCTATTAACTTTCAATAAAATAGTACTAATCAACAATACAATAATTCGATGGAACCTATCAACACCATATCATACAATACTCTCAAGAATGTATCGGGAATTACAAGATGTAAACCTGAGAACACATCAAACTAGAGCTAGAAGATGAATAACGATGAGAGAGAGTGAGAGAATAGCTTTTTTCAACAGTAATAATGAAATGAATGTTATAATTCAGTAGACTTATAACTACCTTTAGTAGTTTGATTCTTGATGTTATAATTCAGTAGAGTTATAACTACCTTTAGTGGTTTGATTCTTGATTAAGAATGCTAATAATAAAGTGTAAGAACAAAGATGATAATGGAGAGAAAGAAAGAAACACTTTGTAAGTGTGAGAAAATGGTGCAAGTTTAATTCTTGCATTCATGGCTATTTATAGCAAAAATATCACAAGTTTAGGTAATACAATAATATTACTTTTGTGTATCAATAATTGACTATACATTTATATATATATTTATATATTATAACACTCCCCCTTGGATAGCAATTTTGTTTGTTGAAGATCAACTGTAAGTTACTGCCTCGTTAAAAACCTTGCTAAAGAAAACCCAGTGGGAAAAAAACTTTAGCTAAGGGAAAAAGAGTGCAGCATGGAGTTGACTCCCCCTCAAGTAGACATCGCTTCAGTTGTTACATCTTTTGAACATGTCTCATACCAATGTTATGAACGTGTGTTCTGAAAATAGCAGTTGGAAGTGCTTTCGTGAAAAGATCAGCAGAGTTTTTGCTGGATTGAACATATCTCATTTCAATCTCGTTGTCCTTAATGAGATTTTGAGTGTATGAGAAGAATCTAGGAGGTATGTGTTTGGTTCGGTCACTTTTGATATACCCTTCTTTCATCTGTGCTATGCAAGCTGCATTATCTTCATAGATAATTGTTGGACTTTTATCGCGTTCTAGTCCACAAGAATCAGTAATGATTTGTGTCATTGATCTCAACCAAAAACATTCCCGAGTAGCTTCATGTAATGCAATCACTTCGGCATGATTTGATGATGTAGCAACAAGTGTTTGTTTTTGAGAACGCCATGATATTGCAGTACCTCCATTTAGAAATACATATCCAGTTTGAGATTTAGCTTTATGTGGATCAGATAAATAACCTGCATCAGCATAACCAACCAAATCTTGTTTTGATTCGTTAGAATAAAATAATCCTAAATCAGTAGTTCCTCGAAGGTATCGAAATATGTGTTTGATCCCATTTCAGTGTCTTTTGGTAGGAGCAGAGCTGAACCTTGCCAACAAATTAACTGCAAAAGAAATGTCAGGTCTTGTACAATTTGTAAGATACATAAGAGCTCCAATTACACTAAGATATGGTACTTCTGGTCCAAGAATATCTTCATGATCTTCACATAGACGAAATGGATCAGTTTCAACATTGAGTGATCTAACAACCATAGGAGTACTTAATGGTTTTGCCTTGTCCATATTGAAACGTTTCAGAATCTTTTCAGTATATGTTGTTTGATGTACAAGTAAACCATTAGGCATATGCTCAATTTGTAAACCAAGGCAATAACTTGGTTTTTCCGAGATCTTTCATTTCAAATTCTTTCTTTAGAAGTTGAATGGCTTCATGGATCTCTTTATTTGTACCTATGATGTTAAGATCATCAACATAAACAGCTATGATCACATATCCGGATGTTGTTTTCTTAATGAAAATACAAGGACAAGTAAGGTTATTTGTATACCCTTTGCTTATCAAGTAATCACTTAATCGGTTATACCACATACGTCCCGATTGTTTTAACCCATATAAAGATCTTTGTAATTTAATCGAATACATTTCTTTGGGTTTTGCATTTGATGCTTCTGGTACCTTAAATCCTTCAGGTATCTTCATATATATATCACTATCAAGTGATCCATATAGATAAGCAGTCACAACATCCATGAGATGCATTTCTAAATTTTTAGAAAATGCCAGGCTGATTAAGTATCTAAAAGTAATTGCATCCATAACAGGGGAATAAGTTTCTTCATAATCAATTCCCGGTCTTTGAGAAAAACCTTGAGCTGCAAGTCTAGCTTTATACCTTGTAACTTCATTTTTCTCATTTCTTTTTCGGACAAAAATCCATCTGTATCCTACAGGTTTCACATCTTTAGGAGTGAGAATGATGGATCCGAAAACTTTTCTTTTATTGAGTGATTCTAATTCAGCTCGTATTGCTTCTTTTCATTGAGCCCAATCATGTCTATTTTGACATTCAACCATAGATGTTGATTCTGGATCATCATCATTATTCATGATGTCATATGCAACATTAAATGAAAATTTCTCATCAAGATTTTTCATTTCATTTCGGTTCCATAATATTTTTGAATGTGCATAATTGATTGCAATTTCTGTATTGACATCACCAATCTCCTCTGCAGTAGGAGTACTGATTTGTGGTTCTTCTTGAACACTTTCTTTTACCATATTATCAGCTGATTTTCTTTTTCGAGGATTTTTATCTTTGGAACCAACTGGTCTCCCAAGTTTCAGACGTGGCATAGATTCTTGAGTGACTACATTATCAGTTTTCCGATTTGGAATCTCAACTCGAGTTGGAGTATTAACTGCTGGTATATATGATTTAGTCACCCTTTTTATATCTGTGAATGCATCAGGCAATTGATTTGCAAGTTCCTGTATATGCATTATCTTTTGAACTTCTATCTCGCATTCTTTTGTGCGAGGATCAAGATACTTTAATTGAGGTTCACACCATGAAACATCATTTTCTTTATTTTTTTATTTCTCCCCCTAATCTAGGAAACAATGTTTCATTAAAATGACAATCAGCAAAACGTGCTGTAAAAACATCACCCGTCATAGGTTCAATATACCTTATGATTGAAGATGTTTCATATCCAACATATATTCCCAACCTCATTTGAGGACCCATTTTTGTACGTTGTGGTGGCGCAATTGGAACATATACTGCACAACCAAATGTTCTAAGGCGGGAAATATTTGGCTCTTGACCAAAAGCAAGTTGTAGGGGGGAATATTTATGACTTGCACTTGGTCTGATGCGAATCAATGCAGCAGCATGTAAATTTGCATGACCCCATATAAATACAGGGAGTTTTGTTCTCATTATCAATGGTCTAGCGATTAATTGTAAACGTTTAATCAGTGACTCGGCTAAACCATTTTGTGTATGCACATGAGCAACAGAATGTTCAACAACAATTCCTATAGACATGCAATAGTCATTAAATGCTTGAGATGTAAACTCACCAGCATTATCAAGTCTCACATTTTTAATGATGTAATCAGGAAAATGTGCTCTCAATTTAATAATTTCGACAAGAAATTTTGCAAATGCCACATTACGGCTTGATAACAGACAAACATGAGACCATCTACTAGATGCGTCTATTAGGACCATGAAATATCTAAATGGTCCACATGGTGGATGAATTGGTCCACAAATATCACCTTGAATTCTTTCAAGAAACATTGGTGATTCTTTCTCAACCTTAAGTGGTGAGGGTCTAGTTATCAATTTTCCAAGAGAGCAAGATATACATGGAACCATTGTATCATGAAGGATTTTTCTATCCTTCAGTGGATGTCCATGTGTACATTCAATAATTTTTTTCATCATTGTTGATCCTGGATGGCCCAATCTGTTATGCCATAAATTAAATACACCAGGATCAATATACTTTTCTTTAATCACCATATGTGATTCTGGTATATTTATATGTGTATAATGTAATCCAGAATTAAGTCTTGGCAGTTTTTCAATCACGTGATTCTTGTTAGTGATACTTAAATATTTCTCATTTTCTGCCGTTACTGACTGATAATCATATCCATTAAGGTATATGTCAGAAAAACTCAATAAATTTCTGCTTGACTTAGGAGACAATAAGGCATTATTAATTAAAAATGTTGTACCGTTTGGTAATATGAATTTTGCCTTTCCTATCCCTTCTATCAAGTTAGCAGCACCTGATATTGTATGTATAGTTCCTTCCGTTGGTTTCAAATCAATGAAATATTTTTCAGATTTAAGTATAGTGTGTGTAGTACCACTATCTGCTATACAGAGATCTCCACTACTTGATTGATGTTGTGTTCCAACAGAATTCATATTAAACTTCATATATAAGAAACAAACAGTAAGTATATAAATGTTACACAAAATGTTTATTACACACAAATAGATAAAACTGAAACATTTGACATACATAGAATTGAAACATCAAACATAGAACTGGAACATTTGATAAAACATATAGAACTGAAACATTTGAGAAAACATAAAGACAAAGGTTAAATCGTTTTATTTATAAAAGAAACATATTAATTTAATTCAAGAAATCTTCATATAAATCAGATGGTTGTTCAGTGACTGTTGGATCAATATTATCCACAAAATTTACTTCATTTTCTTTACCTTTCAGCGAATCCTGATACATCTTAACAAGATGTTTAGATGTTCAGCAAGTATTAGCCCAGTGGCCCATTCTACCACATCTGTAACAAGATTCTTCAGAATTTTTAGAAGAATTTTCTTCAACATCTTGTTTAGTGGGCTTGTTTTGTGGTTGATATTTATATTTTTGTGGATTATTATTTCTTTGACCACCACGGCCACGACCACGGCCACGTCCACGCCCATTCCCATTACCATAAGGATGGTTTCTACCATAGTTATGGCTTTTGGCATGATGATGGCGATGGTTATTATAACCACGACCTTGCCCGCGTCCTTGTCCCTGTTTATAATTATTTGCAGTATTTGCTTCAGGGATTGCAAGTGTACCAGTAGGACGGGATTGCTGATTTTTCATTAATAGCTCATCATTTTGCTCTGCAACCAAGAGATATGAATTAAGTTCAGGATATGTGTTGAACTTTAGCATTCTCAAATTTCTTTGCACTGTGATGTTGGCAGCATTCATTGTGGAGAAAGTTTTCTCCAACATGTCTGCATCACTTATTTCATGTCCACAGAATTTAAGTTGTGAGACTGTATTATACAGAGCTGAGCTGTATTCATTTACTTTCTTAAAGTCTTGGAACCTTAATGTTCTCCATTGATCCATAGCAGCTGGAAGTAAAATTTCTCTTTGATTATTGAATCTGCTTTTGAGACCTTTCCATAAAACATGGGGATCTTCTACAGTCACATAACTATTTTGTAAGCATTCATCAATATGTTGATGAATAAAGCAACATGCCGTTGCTTGTTCTTTTTCAGAACAAGTGTTGTTTTCATTTATGGTTTCAAGAATGCCCATTGATTTAAGATGCATTTTTACTTTTATAACCCATGGCATGTAGTTGTTTCCCGTTGATTCTAAAGGAGTAAATTTAAGCTTTTCCAGATTCGACATTTTCTATTATAAAAAATTAAAACAAACAACATGATAAATTAGAGTCAATTTATATTCATAAGTATATGAACATTAAACATAAATTTAATATAACATAAATGATAAGTAGGCGACAGTGTCGACCATACGTAGGCAATCATAAATAAATGTTATATAACATAAATGATAATTAGGTGACAGTGTCGACCATATAAATGTTAGATAATAGAAATATAAATGTTAGTAACATAAATGATAATTAGGCGACAGTGTCGACCATATATTATTCAGGTGGTATAACCGACCATATATCATTTAGGTGGCAGAGCCAACCATAATTAGTATTAAGATTATCGTGCTGATAACGTGTTATAATTCAGTAGGCTTATAACTACCTTTAGTGGTTTGATTCTTGATGTTATAATTCAGTAGGCTTATAACTACCTTTAGTGGTTTGATTCTTGATTAAGAATGCTAATAATGAAGTGTAAGAACAAAGATGATAATGGAGAGAAAGAAAGAAACACTTTGTAAGTGTGAGAAAATGGTGCAAGTTTAATGCTTGCATTCATGGCTATTTATAGCAAAAATATCACAAGTTTAGGTAATACAATAATATTACTTTTGTGTATCAATAATTGACTATCCATTTATATATATATTTATATATTATAACAATGAATAAAATAAATGGATTAAACTCCTTTTATATAACCTGCCTTGACAATTTACACTCTTACCCTTCTTCTTAATACATTTCCAGCTATAACACCAAACTCTTATGTCTTCTGAATAAACCCATAGTCATTCAGCCTGATATCGCCTAAAAAGTCGGTTTTGTTTGTCGTGTAACGAGGTTTGAAATGTCTCGTTCATATTGATTATAAACGTTTCATATTAATTGATTTTGTTGCGAGGTTTTGACCTCTATATGAGACGTTTTTCAAAGACTGCATTCGTTTTTAAAACAAACCATAACCTTTATTTTATCGATAAAGGTTTAAAAACCATAACGTAGATTATCAAGTAATGATAATCTAAAATATAACATTTTACACACGAACATTACATATTGGTTTACAATAATATTATACATCGATTTAAATCTCCGAATGCATTTTTTAAACAATATATTACAAGCATGTTGACTCCAATTCTTGTCCTTAAATTAGCATTCAACAGCGGAAGCTCTTAACAATCACCTGAGAATAAACATGCTTAAAACGTCAACAAAAATGTTGGTGAGTTATAGGTTTAACCTATATATTTATCAAATTATATTAATAGACCACAAGATTTCATATTTTTATTTCTTATAAACAACATGCATGCATAATAGCAATCTGCATAAAAATCATTCATATGGTGAACACCTGGTAACCGACATTAACAAGATGCATATAGAATATCCCCATCATTCCGGGACATCCTTCGGACATGATAATTTCGAAGTACTAAAGCATCCGCTACAACGGATGGAGTTTGTTGGGCCCAATAGATCTATCTTTAGGATTCGCGTCAATTAGTAGACTGGTTTACTAATTATTAGGCTACCAAGCAAAAAGGGGCATATTCGGCTTCGATCATTCAACCATAGAAAGCAGTTTCACGTACTTGTGTCTATTTTGTAAAACATTTATAAAACTGCATGTATTCTCATCCCAAAAATATTAGATTTTAAAAGTGGGACTATAACTCACTTTCACAGATTTTTCCTTCGTCGGGAAATAAGACTTTGTGATACCCCGTACAAAACCATCGTGTATGAATCATCAACAACAGGATCATTACAAGGTTAAGTACTATATGCGATTTCAAAAAGAGTTTGCATTCATAAATAAAGTGATGTCTAAACCAACATCGAATGTTTTACAATCCAAAAGCATGCTTCACTAAGTAGAAGCAAATAATAAGTGTATGTGACCACAATGGTCGTTACAAGTCATAGTTCAAAAGTACTAAAGTTTGAATGCAAGGTAAAGTAGTTCATGCGATGACAACTCTAAGCAGCGGGTGTCTACAGCACGACTAGTACACAGCGGAAGCTAACCTCAAGCACCTGAGAAAAACATGCTTAAAAACGTCAACACAAAGGTTGGTGAGCTATAGTTTAAGTATAACAGTATGTAAGGTAGGCCACGAGATTTCAGTGCTACAAAGAGCCTTTCAAAATAGTATGATAAAGTATATGTTAACCGTGGGCACTTGGTAACTAACTTAACATTTATACCCCCTGAAAGTACACTTGGCAAGTGCGTATGTCTACGAAGTATTAAACACTCGTTAAATGCTAGCGCGACTAGCCCGAGTGGGGATGTCAAACCCTATGGATCCATATCTAAGATTCGCGTTCACGGTTCAAAAATCAATGATTAAACGTTACCGAGCTAAAGGGAATGTTTATGCCATTGTATAACCCACACATATATAAGTTTAAGTACTCGTTCCTAGTATGTAAAACATAAAATGCGTATGTATTCTCAGTTCCCAAAATAGTAAGTAAAAAGGGAATGCTATAACTCACAATGATAAAGTAGCGGTAAAGTATGACTCGGAAAGTAAGCAAGTAATGAAGGTTGTCCAAACGGGTCCTCAACCTAAGTCAAATAGTACTAAGTCAGTAAATCATCCAAATAGGTTTAAAAGTATGTAAATAAGGTCTTAAGGGTCATCATCATTCATCATCAAACAAAAGGCGCAAAGTAAGTTTCGTTTATGAAAGTAGTTTAAACAAAGGCTGACTTCGGTCAGTCACCACGGCCTCTACCCTTACTGAAATAAGGTGAGACCAGTGGCCATAGCTCCGTATATGAGTCCTTTAAGTGTGGTAAAATTTACAGAAGCAAACTCGTCTTCGTTTGACCGTGGCGACGGTCTAAGTGCGAGTAGGTCAGAAATTTCTGCACAACGTTAAAGGACATAGTGACGATCGGAGGGCCATAAATCCTAAACCGTAACTCGGATTAAGATGAGTCCTATATGAAAAGTTATCTACTCGAAAAGAACTATTTGAAAATCTAGGTTACAGCAGCCCAGGTTTACTGGTATGTTACAGAAACAGCAGAACAGTAGGCTGTAAACAGAAACAGAAAGATAAGTGGGTTCCGGTGGGTTTTGTTGCTTGATGTTCATCATGGTTCTCATCCTTGATGCATATAGCTTCAAGTGTATAACTCATTGATGTGTTTACATCATCTTTACCATGGTTTGACCATCATAACCCAAGTGCAACTCTAAGACATGAAGCACAACTCACTTAAGTGTTGCAAGTGTTTTGATGAACCAAAGTTTCATCAAAGTCTTAGATTTAGCACATACATGAAATGTAAAAGTAATACTAACTAAGTTTTGACAATTATGACACAAGTGTGAGTCTGAGACATGTAGATCAACTCACTTAAGAGTTGTATGAAGTTGATGAACCAAAGTTACATCAAGGTCTTAGATCTAACACTTACATGAACTTTAAAAGTAAAAACAAGTTACAAACTTGAAGTAAACTTATGAAATCAAGATCTTAAGTTGTAGAACATAGTTCTTAGTTTGATCTTGAAGATCCAAGACTCAAAAGTCTAGATCTAACATAAGTGTACAAAATTATAATTAAAAAGTTTCATTTATATGTTCTTGAACTTTTTAAGTTAATTTTAAGTTCAAGATTAATGAGATCAAGGTTAACTAGTAACACTTGACCAATAATAACCAACAAACATGAATTTAAAGTGCAAGAATAAAGTGATAAATTAAATAAACAAGTAAAAGGTTCATGGTTGTTCATACTTTTAAAGATTCAAACCAAAGTTTGATCTTTAAGAAAGTAAACTTTAAAGTTTACTTCATGAATCACAAGTATGATTTTAATCAACACATAAACTTACAATCTTTTGATACTTTAAGTGTAGAACATAAACTAGAGAGTTTATGTTCTTGTTTGTTCTTGTAGATACAAGAAAAATGAAGAATAAACTACCAAGTTTGATTCTTGAAAACATGTAAGTAAAGAAAGATAACAACTAGTAAGTAAGTAACAATCAAAGACTAGTAACAAGTTAACAACAAAGAATGATGATGATGCATGTTCTTGGTTTCGGTTTTAACAAAAAAAGAAGAGGAGAAAAGAAGTCCAAGTTACTTACAACTTAGAGAGAGAAGAGAGGAAATGTTTGAGAGAAAAATGAGAAGTAAATGTGTAAGTGTAAATGAGAGAATTCTAGTAAATGAAGTAATGAAAAAATTTGAAACAAAACCCTCCTTGTACAAGCCTAGGCCGACGGTTTTGTGTGGGGGAGGGAGGAGAAGTTTACACACTAGTTACATGCATGAAAAGCCTTACAAAAGTTGGATATAAGAATGGTTTACATGGGGATTGTGGAGTAACTATATTCCAAGTCTCTTAACTAGCTAGTTCTTAACCCTTAATGGACTTGTTGTAGTAAAAAGGCTCCTAGTTAATCCATAAATATAAGTAGGGTGGGCTTATAAGCCCATGTACAAAAATAAAGCCCAAGTTCCAAGTAATTAACAATTAAATCCAATTAAAGCCCAAGTAATTAACTAATAACTTTAGTTAATTAAAATGATTAATAAAAGTAATCATGAATGTAAATAATATGTGAAAATATTATTCGTGTAAGTTTCGTGTGTCACAAAGACGTTTCGGGCAATTAAAGTCAAGTTCGGGCAATCATGGCAACATGTAAATGTAATAACATACATTCGTTTTATCACACGTATTAATAATAATAATTATTAATAAATAAATGTTGGAAAATCCAAGGTCGTTACATTACCCACCTGTTAAAGAAAATTTCGTCCCGAAATTTAAGCTGAGGTAGATGGAGGAGTCGGGAAAAGGTGAGGATACTTCCGCATCATTTGATCCTCTCGCTCCCAAGTAAACTCAGGTCCTCGTTTGGCATTCCATCGTACTCGAACGATCGGAATCTTGTTGCGTTTCAAAGTTTTGATCTCACGATCCATAATTTCAACAGGTTCTTCCACAAAGTGAAGTTTTTCGTCAATCGTAAGTTCCTCAAGTGGTATGATAAGTTCGGGTGCAGCAAGACACTTCTTCAAGTTTGACACGTGGAAGGTATGATGAACTGAGCTCAATTGTGCTGATAGATCCAAACGGTAAGCAACGGGTCCAACACGTTCCAAGATTTCAAAAGGACCAATGTATCGTGGGTTCAACTTTCCACGTTTTCCAAAACGAATCACACCTTTCCAAGGTGCAACCTTTAACATTACATGATCACCAATGTTGAATTCAAAGTCTTTACATTTAAGATCGGCATAACTCTTTTGGCGATCACGGGCAGTCTTAAGTCTAGCTTGAATCTGAGCAATCTTCTCCGTGGTTTCGTGGACTACCTCGGGTCCGATGATCTGCTTTTCGCCTACCTCGGCCCAACAAATAGGAGATCGGCACTTACGGCCATACAATGATTCAAAAGGTGCAGCATTAATGCTTGAGTGATAACTGTTGTTGTACGAGAATTCGGCGAGTGGAAAATGCCTTTCCCAGGCCTTTCCGAAATCAATGACACATGCACACAACAAGTCTTCCAATGTCTGAATCGTTCGTTCACTTTGCCCGTCAGTCTGAGGGTGATAAGCAGTACTCATGTCAAGACGAGTTCCCATGGCTTCTTGCAAAGAACGCCAAAATCTAGAAGCAAAACGGGGATCGCGATCGGAGATGATCGATAAAGGTACACCATGACGAGATACAACCTCCTTGATGTATAGTTGAGCAGTCTTTCCATCGTATATGTTTCCTTCATCGCTAGAAAGTGTGCAGATTTGGTAAGGCAGTCAACAATAACCCAAATGGTATCGTATCCGCCCATCGTCTTTGGTAGCTTGGTAATGAAATCCATTGTGATCCTTTCCCACTTCCATTGTGGGATTTCCGGCTATTGAAGTAAACCAGAAGGTCTCTGATGCTCGGCTTTAACCTTCGAGCAAGTCAAACACTTACCAACATAAGTCGCAACGTCCTTCTTAAGATTCGGCCACCAATACTGTTCTTTAAGCTCATGGTACATTTTGCCCGGTCCAGGATGAATTGAATATCTCGATTTGTGTACTTCATCAAGTATAAGGTTCCGTAGATCTCCATAACGAGGTACCCAAATTCTTCTGGCATAACATCGGAGTCCAGACTCCCTAACCTCGAATCGAGAGACAAGTATGTTCAAATGTTCGTGAGATAAATTCTCCTCCTTGAGAGCCTCATCTTGGGCTACTCTGATCTGGCTGTTGAGGTTCGAATGGATGGTGATGTTTAGAGCCCTAACACGAAGAGGTGCCGTCCTCTCCTTTCGACTTAAAGCATCAGCTACAACATTGGCCTTGCCAGGGTGATAACAGAGTTCACAGTCGTAGTCGTTAAGCGTCTCGATCCATCGACGCGGTCTCATATTCAGTTGCTTCTGATTGAAGATGTGTTGGAGACTCTTGTGATCGGTGAAGATAGTGCTCTTAGTTCCATACAAATAATGTCTCCACAATTTGAGCGCAAAGACAACGGCTCCAAGTTCGAGATCATGAGTAGTGTAGTTCCGCTCGTGAATCTTCAATTGGCGGGAGGCATAGGCAATCACTTTTGATCATGCATCAGTACACAACCAAAACCACTCTTCGATGCATCACAATAAACAACAAAGTCGTCACTGCCCTCCGGAAGTGATAGGATAGGTGCGGAGGTTAACTTCTTCTTCAAAGTTTGGAATGCTGATTCGTGTGCGGGTTCCCAAATGAACTTCTTTCCCTTGTGAGTCAGTGCGGTCAAAGGACGCGCAATCAGAGAAAATCCTTCAATGAACCTTCGGTAATAACCGGCGAGACCTAGAAATTGGCGAATATGAGTCGGAGTAGTGGGGGTCTCCCACTTGCTGATGGCTTCAATCTTGGTGGGATCAACTTTGATACTCTGGTCGCTCACAACATGACCCAGAAATTGTACTTCCTTCAACCAAAATTCACACTTGGAGAATTTGGCGTAAAGTTGCTCTTATCTCAAGAGTTCAAGTACTAGTCGGAGGTGTTGCTCATGCTCTTCTTCGCTCTTAGAGTAGATGAGGATATCATCTATGAAGACGATAACAAACTTATCCAAGTACGGCTTGCAGACACGATGCATGAGGTCCATGAACACGGCAGGTGCATTTGTCAAACCGAATGGCATCACGAGAAACTCATAATGACCATAACGGGTTCTGAATGCAGTTTTCATCACGTCACTTTCCTTCACCCTCAACTGGTGATAGCCAGATCGTAAATCGATCTTTGAGTAAACACTCGATCCTTGTAGTTGATCAAAAAGATCATCAATTCGTGGAAGAGGATACTGATTCTTGATAGTCAATTTGTTGAGCTCACGGTAGTCGATACACATACGGAAGGATCCATCCTTCTTCTTCACAAACAACGCAGGTGCGCCCCAAGGCGAGAAGCTTGGTTGAATAAATCCACGGTCAAGTAGTTCTTGTAGTTGACTCTGTAATTCTTGCATCTCGGAAGGTGCGAGTCTATAAGGTGCGCGAGCTACAGGTGCTGCTCCTGGCACTAAATTGATCTGAAACTCTACGGCTCTCGGCTGCTGCAATCCAGGTAATTCCTCTAGGAAGACATCGGAAAATTCGTTCACAATTCGAACATCGTTCACACTCTTCACCTCAGTTTCTACTGTTTTTACATGTGCTAGGACAGCAAAACGTCCCTTCTTCATAATCTTTTGCGCTTTCACGCAACTAATGAGGTTCAACTTCGAGGTACATCTCTCTCCATAGATAACCAGTGGCTCGCCATCTCCTTGTGGTATGCGAAGTGCTTTATCTCTACAGATAATATCGGCCTTTATCTTGCTCAACCAATCCATACCGAAGATCACGTCAAAACTTCCCAGTTTGATAGGTATCAAATCAATTTCGAAATCTGCACCAGCTATGTTGATAATAGCTCCTCGATTAATATGGTCAACTTTTTCAAGTTTTCCATTGGCAACCTCGACAAGCATACTCTCCTTTAACGGGACTAATGACCAATTAATCTTATCGCAAAAATGTCTACATACATAACTTCTATCCGCACCAGTATCAAACAAGACAGAAGCTAAAAGATTGTTGATTGTGAATATACCTGTCACCAAGTCGGGGTTTTCGCGTGCATCCCTTGAATTAACATTGAAAGCTCTAGCGCACGGTGGTCCGCCATCTTTTCGCTTATTTGGGCACGCATTTCTGAAATGGCCCGTCTGCCCACATTCGTAACACTTCTTCGGTCCGTTGGTATTCGGCTTCCCATTCAAAGTGGGGACCTTGCAGTCTTTTCCAACATGCCCAGACCGTTGGCACTTCTTGCAGATAACATTGCAATACCCAGTGTGGTGTTTGTAACACCTCTTGCATTGAGGTCGGGTTCCCTTGTAGTTCGGGTTGGATTTGGTGTTGTTGTTGGGGTTGGGGTTTCCACCGTTGTTGTTTCCTCTGAAACCCTTATGTCGTTTCGCCGGGTTCTGTTCATAGTTTCTTCCCCTGTTGTTGTTGTTGTGGTTATCCCATTTGCGCTTCTCGCTAGTACCCGCTTCAGACTTAGTTTTCTCCGGTTCATCGATGGTTATCTGATTCATTAAAGTATGCGCCATGCGCATCGAACATTTGGTGGTTTGGATGAGGTGACGTTTCCCTTAATGCTCTTAGGGAGTCCCCAGAAGTATCTCTCCATTCACTTGAATTCTGGGTGACCATTGTCGGACACATCAGGGCTAATTCCAAAAATCTCCTGTTGTAACTATCAAGGTCGTTCCCAACGGCCTTTAACTGCATGAATTCCATTTCCATCTTTTGTATTTCGGTTCTTGGACAATACTCATCAATCATAGCCGCTTTGAATTCCTCCAATGCGTAGCATACGCCTCATCAATACCTTTCGCTTGAGCTAACGTGTTCCACTACGTTAGTGCGCCGTCAGATAGCGTGCAAGATGCAAACTTGGTCTTATTGTCCTCCGAACATTAAAGGACCCGTCCTAATTCACCTGGACGAAGTCATCAACATTTGGTCCCATTGCGATGATCGGCTCCAAGTAATGTCCTTATATTGAGCAAATGCACAGCGGAAGACTTAATTCGTACCTGAGAATAAACATGCCTTAAAGTGTCAACCAAAAAGTTGGTGAGTTCATAGGTTTATCATAACAATCATTTCAATATGTTAATAGACCACAAGATTTCATAATCATAAACATAATACACTCGCAAGTGTATGCAAAGCATTCTAAGTGGTTGAGCACTTGGTAACCATACTTAACATTTAATCAACGTCGCATATTCCCTTTATTATGAAATCTCACTACACCGTACCAAGTGTAGTCACCAAAACGAAGTACTGTGCACCTGTTGAATACTGGTCGTCCAGTCCGGTTGGGGTTGTCAGGCCCGATAGATCTATCAACAGGATTCGCATTTACAATACCCATATAAATAGTAGTTACCAAGCTACGAGGAAATATGCCAGTGGTACAACTCAACGTAGAATATATTTTTAAGTACTTGTGTCTATTTTGTAAACATTTATAAAAGCAGCGCATGTATTCTCAGCCCAAAAATATATATTGCAAAAGCAATTAAAAATGGAGCAAATGAAACTCACTTTTGCCTTGATGGTATTTAATTCGACTTGGTCTCCGATAGATATCACGAACCTAACCATATATATAATATATCAACATATTTTCTCTTTAAGTAATCGTTACATATATATATACTTTTAATACTTTTAATATTTTCTTAGTCCGTAGTTAGCAGTCTGATGTTAGTGGTCCATAATTAGTTGCTTAAATAAAATAAATAAAGACCCCATCGTATTCGTATTGATCAGAATTAATCTCGACCCATGGTACCATGTTGTCAAATGACGTGTTGCGTACATAAAGTACCGTGTTGTCAAATGACGTGTTGCGTACAATCATGAGGTCTTATGATTAATCTTCTCGTGTTGTTTACGGGTGGTCCTGAAATATATAAAATCAAATCATAAGTAATTATATATAAAATATCATATTAATTAGAAAAGATATGATTAATTTACTTTTTCTCCAAATATTTTCGTAGCTAAACTAGCTTCTGATACCCAATCTTGTTTTAGTCGTAGTTTCTTCATTACAACTCCGTTTTTGTTGGTTCAACTTGCCACTTCCTTGGATCGAGTCAAATTTTAAGAATATGAACTGAAAATACCTTAGTTTGTATTCGAAATCATAGGTTATAGGTCAAACTTTGGTGAAACTTATGAAAGTGATCATTTTCCATCATAAAAACAACATTTAATGATCATTTTTCTAAAAATACTTACACTTTGAGTTAAACCATAAAATTTTATGTGTTAACATATTCATAAGAAATATCATTTTTCCAGAACATGAACTTCCAATTCAAAGTTCAAGATGGTTTTTAATTATCTAACCCAAAACAACCCCCGGTTGCACTCCGACGACGTAGATTCAGTTTTTAAGATGTTCTTTGTAAAACCAAGTTATATCTTGTTAGGTTAGCATATCATTATGATATATTACAGGTCTTGAAGTGTTTTAAAAGTCAAGTTATAAGGATCTATTTAGTTTGCGAACAAGTTTGAAATCATTCAAACTATGTTCTTGTTGTTAAAATTTTATACCACAAAATAAGATAGCTATATGAATATGAATTGAATAAGATTATGAACAAGGTTACTATCTTAAGTTACTTGGACAAAGTTACTGCAAAAGATAAGAAATAATCTTGGAATCAAAGAGTGGTGGAGTTAGATCAAAAGGTTGGAAGTAAACTTCTTCAAATGGGTGGTTATTTTGATATGTTCTTGAAAGAGTTTTCTTATGGTGTTTAAGGCTTGTAATTGAAGCTAAATGATGGGGAAAATGCTTGGAGATGATCAAGTATGAAGTTAGGAGTATTTTGAGAGAGAAATGAGGGTGTAGGTATGAGAAAATGGAGTGAAGAAATGGTGTTCATTTATAAAAACGTTTTTAGTTTATAAAGAAAGAAAAGGATTCCTAATTTTATTTTCTTACTAATAATTCATACTACTTGACAAATTCTAGTTACCTCATATCTAGGGCAGTAATAATGTTGATTAAGATGTTGATTTTATATGTATATACTAATAGTAAATACGTATAGAAGCTGGGTATGATACGGGTACATATACCCTAGATATACGTATAGAAATCATGAGGAAACGAAACGAGAATTCAAATATAGCTATCTTTTGTGAATATACTTATATTGTTTTATGTATTTAAGTCCTTAAAAAGTGATTAAATACATTATATATACGATACATGTATAAGCATTATAGATTATAAGTATATATATCAAAGAATGTTACGTATAGTTATCGTTTTGAAAACTTAAGTTAGTAGTTTCAAAATATACTTATAACTCATTGTCATTAGTACACAATGAGATGTTAAACCATCCTTAGATCATGTTAAATATATATAAATACATATATATACACAAACGTATAATTATCGTATGTTATATAGTTCGTGATATCATCGGTCATATTGGACGGTCAAACGTTGTGTAAAACTCTTTTCAAAAACACAAGTCTCAACAATTTGGATTTCTTATCAAGTTGGTATGGTTTAATTTATGTAAATATTAATCTCATAAGTATAATTTGGTCGGAAAATTCCGGGTCATTACAGTACCTACCCGTTAAAGAAATTTCGTCCCCGAAATTTGATAGAAGTTGTTATGGATAACAATAAGAAGGTTTTCATGACAAATATAAGGTGATAATGGAGTTTTATCATCATTGAGTAATGTAGATAAAACGATTCGATTATGCGAAGAATATAAATGAGACTATCATAAAAGAGTGAGATGAGTAAAATATATTCGTCTTAACCGATGACGTAGTTATGATTGATTTCCGGGATTTAAGGGATTTAAAGAGAATCTTACGTAATAAGATTTGGTTCTTTGGTGATTAAGGAAATCAGGATCTTCTTTGATTATATGCAATAATCTGTTTCGATTGCTCTGTCGGATATTTCACTATAAATCATCCCATCGTTTCCTTATTTTCCACGACTCACACCTTCTATTCTTTCTCCCTTGATTCTTACTTTAAAGCATTCATCAATATGCTCCATCCAGTCCTGATTCTTGATATACTCCTAACTTTTATATCTGTCATTCTTCTTTTTCATCTACCACCAGAAGAATCTATTTACTTCTACTATACTCTTGTGTTTATGGTGTTTCTAATTCTCCCGTGTCTCTATATTGCTATCTGCATCGATATACACGGTTTGTAATTTCGGGATTATTATCGAAGTTTATATTCTTCATTATTTTTCGGAGCTTCATGCTTTCATTTTCTCTTCCGGACTTCGAGTCAAGCGAGTAATGGTCCGGAATTCGTAGATATGAAATTCAGAATGAACATAGCTAATGCTCTAAGAAGAAAATGGTAATAGAACGATTTTGATTTGTTAAATTACCAGAATACCCTGGAGAAGACCGAGTCATCCAGAAAAATATTCTCTTGATATGTTTAGAGATTAGATAGAATGTAAGAGTCGTGTAAATGGCACATGATGATGGTACTGTGAATCATCATGCTTCATTAGAAACTCAGCATGACTTGCTATAATATAATGACGTTGATCAAGTGTCATTATATTATACTAATCCATGCTTCAGTTCCCAACACTACTTCAAAACATTCATATTTTAAACTCGAAGGTTTCAGAATTTAGAAACTAACACAGTTTCTTTTATGTTGCAGATATTACGGGGAGATAAATGATCTCAGATAAGAATATTTGTGAAAATATCGCCAGAAATATGGAGGATATTTATAATAGAACATACGAGAATATCTTAGAATTTCTAATATCAATGGATGACGAAGAAGATTTGTCTGTGAAGGTTTAGAATGAGAAATAAGATATTTGCTAACGATTTCAGCAGGCACAGAATCATTTGGATTCTTTGAAGGCAAACTTATTCTTTGTGATTTGTCCACGGCTTTCTTCATAGTTTCACATAATCCGCTTTTCGCTACTAAATTTTCTATCGAGCGTTCCTAACACTCCTTTCTTTATCATCAAACTTTTGGCCAGTAAGATCATCTACAACATGCTGCTTCATCAGCATTTTCAAGGTTAACTGACCTAGGTCATCGGTTATCAAACCGAGGTAGTTTCAGGAGAATTGTGTTTTTAGAATGATTAATCGCTGATGGTAATATTGTGGAATATAAAAGGTTCCCCAGTAACAATAAAGAGTACGCATATATATCGCGGTTATAATAAAGTTGTTTCGGATGAAAAGTCGGAGTTGACTTGCTGGAGCTGTGACAAAATTAGCTACTTTGGAAAGGGATTGCAAAACGATATTCGGTAATAACAATGTCAAAGGAACTAGAACAGATACGTGTCAAACGTTTACTCAGTTTCCGAGGGTTTTTCAGGTGCATAACTATATGCATCAATCTTTTCTTCCGTAGATGAAGTACGGTTGCTTTATCCTCTCGATTGAGGTGTTTTTAAGAATCATGATAGATTTGAACACTGATTGTAATCGTCGAGATACAATGAGGTTTAAGATGAAATCAAGTGGCAATCTTGAAGAAATGTTTAGTTTCATATGTTATAATCAATATTTTAATTCATTTTAATTGTCCAATGTCATTAGTCCACAGTCGATAGTCCACAGTAACAGTCCAATAATTCATATATAGTTTAATATATAATATACGAATTAATTAATACGTGTCGTGACCCGTATACCTCTCAGACTCGATCACAACTCAAACTATATATATTATTGTAGAATCAACCTCAACCCTGTATATAGAACTCGATCATTACTGCATATAGAGTGTCTATGGTGATTCCAAATAATATATATAGATGCGTCGATATGATATGTCAAAAAATTGTATACGTGTCCCGATATTTAAAGTGAGTAAAATAATTACAGAAATTAAATGATGATAAATAAAAGTGCGATAATTAAATTGCGATAAATAAACTGCGATAAATAAAATGTAATCAGTTAGCTAGGAACAGTTAGCTGGAACAGTTAGCGTGGATTCTTAACAAAATTTTTCATAGTTAATTTGTTTATTTCTAACAGATTTTATTTTGTCATATGTTTTCTTCATATGCCACTTGTTGGATTCTGGGAAGTTAAAATCCAAATATGAAATTGAATGAAAATGGTTATTCTGTGGTGAACGGATACGTATATCGGTGGTTGTAAGTAGGATAGTAAATGACTGTTGAATCAGCTTCGACGAATGTACAATGTAACTTATTAAGATGAAATCTAATTATTCCTCGGGTATTACCTACCCATTAAAAAAAAATTTCACCATTAATATTTTGTACAAAAGAACTTTTAATTACAATCTTTATGAAAACATATATACATATATATTTTCTTCAGATGAAATCATGAATTTAATGAGTTAATATGATATTAATCTCATTTGCTTTTCGGTTTGAGCTAGAATAAGAAATCTCTAAAATTTTTGAAACCACATATTCTTCGCAGAATATCAATGATGTTATGGATCAATACTTCATCGTTCATTATTGTTGGTACTCCTTGGTATCTGTGGTGCGTATGATGTTGATGTTTGTGGGACAGATTATGATGTCGAGAGGTGTGATGCGGATGTTGCTTGTTAGTGGTGATGATGGTATTGTTGATGTTATTGATGGTGGTGCTGATTATGCTGCTGGTGCTGCTGCTGGTGTTTGCAACCTTCGCACCATGTTCTCCAAAGCCGTCACGCGAGCGCGAAGTTCGTTAACTTCTGCTAGTACACCGAGATGATTGGCGGTTGGAGCGAGCGAATGAACAAGATTTGTAATATGGGATAGTATATAATCGTGACGAGATACTCTAGAAATGAGAGAGAAAATAGTGTTTCGAATAGGTTCGCCGGTAAGTGCTTCAGGTTCATCGCCAAGAGGGCAATTTGGTGGATGGAATGGATCACCTTCTTCTTGTCTCCAGTGATTTAGTATATTACGAACCCATCCCCAATTCATCCAGAATAGATGATGGAAAATTGGTTGATCCATTCAGGTGACGCTGCTTTCGGAGCCCGAATGGAAATCCATATCGGCATAACTGTCGGAATCTGAAGAATTCGAACTAGATGAGAAATCCATCTTGTATAATGGGGAAAATGTATTTTTGGTATGGAATAGATTATAGGAGTTAGATTTGGTACTCTTCAATACATAATTTACATATGTATATATAATACCAAAATCCCGTAAATTACGGAGAATCTTTGAAAAGATATCAGTCAAAGTTCGCAATAACAGATATGCTAAGATAAGAATTCGTCTATACACTATCAATGCAGTAAATGCAGTAAAACGTGTCTAGACTTATGAATGATAAGCAGGTAATTTCCTAAGGATGATAAGCAGATGATTTCCGACTTGAAATGATAAGCAAAACTTTTGACATGTAGACACGGTCGAAGTCCAGACTCATTAACGCATCCTAACAACTACTAGTTAGACACACTAATGCAAGACCTGGTTCGCTACGACCACCGCTCTGATACCAACTGAAAGGACCCGTCCTAATCCACATGGACGAAGTCATCAACATTTGGTCCCATTGCGATGATCGGCTCCAAGTAATGTCCTTATATTGAGCAAATGCACAGCGGAAGACTTAATTCGTACCTGAGAATAAACATGCTTTAAAGTGTCAACCAAAAGGTTGGTGAGTTCATAGGTTTATCATAACAATCATTTCAATATGTTAATAGACCACAAGATTTCATAATCATAAACATAATACACTCGCAAGTGTATGTAAAGCATTCTAAGTGGTTGAGCACTTGGTAACCATACTTAACATTTAATCAACGTCGCATATTCCCTTTATTATGAAATCTCACTACACCGTACCAAGTGTAGTCACCAAAATGAAGTACTGTGCAACCGTTGAATACTGGTCGTCCAGTCCGGTTGGGGTTGTCAGGCCCGATAGATCTATCAACAGGATTCGCGTTTACAATACCCATGTAAATAGTAGTTACCAAGCTACAGAGAAATATGCCAGTGGTACAACTCAACGTAGAATATATTTTTAAGTACTTGTGTCTATTTTGTAAACATTTATAAAAGCAGCGCATGTATTCTCAGCCCAAAAATATATATTGCAAAAGCAATTAAAAAGGGAGCAAATGAAACTCACTTTTGCCTTGACGGTATTTAATTCGACTTGGTCTCCGATAGATATCACGAACCTAACCATATATATAACATATTAACATATTTTCTTTTTAAGTAATCGTTACATATATATATACTTTTAATACTTTTAATATTTTCTTAGTCCGTAGTTAGCAGTCCGATGTTAGTGGTCCACAATTAGTTGCTTAAATAAAATAAATAAAGACCCCATCGTATTTGTATTGATCATAATTAATCTCAACCCATGGTACCATGTTGTCAAATGACGTGTTGCGTACATAAAGTACCGTGTTGTCAAATGACGTGTTGCGTACAATCATGAGGTCTTATGATTAATCTTCTCGTGTTGTTTACGGGTGGTCCTGAAATATATAAAATCAAATCATAAGTAATTATATATAAAATATCATATTAATTAGAAAAGATATGATTAATTTACTTTTTCTCCAAATATTTTCGTAGCTAAACTAGCTTCTGATACCCAATCTTGTTTTAGTCGTAGTTTCTTCATTACAACTCCGTTTTTGTTGGTTCAACTTGCCACTTCCTTGGATCGAGTCAAATTTTAAGAATATGAACTGAAAATACCTTAGTTTGTATTCGAAATCATAGGTTATAGGTCAAACTTTGGTGAAACTTATGAAAGTGATCATTTTCCATCATAAAAACAACATTTAATGATCATTTTTCTAAAAATACTTACACTTTGAGTTAAACCATAAAATTTTTATGTGTTAACATATTCATAAGAAATATCATTTTTCCAGAACATGAACTTCCAATTCAAAGTTCAAGATGGTTTTTAATTATCCAACCCAAAACAGTTCCCGGTTGCACTCCGACGACGTAGATTCAGTTTTTAAGATGTTCTTTGTAAAACCAAGTTATATCTTGTTAGGTTAGCATATCATTATGATATATTACAGGTCTTGAAGTGTTTTAAAAGTCAAGTTATAAGGATCTATTTAGTTTGCGAACAAGTTTGAAATCATTCAAACTATGTTCTTGTTGTTAAAATTTTATACCACAAAATAAGATAGCTATATGAATATGAATTGAATAAGATTATGAACAAGGTTACTACATCAAGTTACTTGGACAAAGTTACTGCAAAAGATAAGAAATAATCTTGGAATCAAAGAGTGGTGGAGTTAGATCAAAAGGTTGAAAGTAAACTTCTTCAAATGGGTGGTTATTTTGATATGTTCTTGAAAGAGTTTTCTTATGGTGTTTAAGGCTTGTAATTGAAGCTAAATGATGGGGGAAAATGCTTGGAGATGATCAAGTATGAAGTTAGGAGTATTTTGAGAGAGAAATGAGGGTGTAGGTATGAGAAAATGGAGTGAAGAAATGGTGTTCATTTATAAAAACGTTTTTAGTTTATAAAGAAAGAAAAGGATTCCTAATTTTATTTTCTTACTAATAATTCATACTACTTGACAAATTCTAGTTACCTCATATCTAGGGCAGTAATAATGTTGAATAGAATGTTGATTTGATGTGTATATACCAATAGTAAATACGTATAGAAGCTGGGTATGATACGGGTACATATACCCTAGATATACGTATAGAAATCTTGAGGAAACGGAACGAGAATTCAAATATAGCTATCTTTTGTGAATATACTTATATTGTTTTATGTATTTAAGTCCTTAAAAAGTGATTAAATACATTATATATACGATACATGTATAAGCATTATAGATTATAAGTATATATATCAAAGAATGTTACGTATAGTTATCGTTTTGAAAACTTAAGTTAGTAGTTTCAAAATATACTTATAACTCATTGTCATTAGTACAGAATGAGATGTTAAACCATCCTTAGATCATGTTAAAAATATATAAATACATATATATACACAAACGTATAATTATCGTATGTTATATAGTTCGTGATATCATCGGTCATATTGGACGGTCAAACGTTGTGTAAAACTCTTTTCAAAAACACAAGTCTCAACAATTTGGATTGCTTATCATGTTGGTATGGTTTAATTTATGTAAATATTAATCTCATAAGTATAATTTGGTCGGAAAATTCCGGGTCATTACAGAACAGTTGCTAACTCGGAATACTGATTCAAGTTTCTCGAACCATCTGGTGAGACCATCCGGTCCCTCAGTGCCGCTGAAGTTATGTGGTTTGCAGCTCTGGAATTCCTTGTAAGTACACCCATTTCGAACGGGTTGAATAACCAGTGGTGGTGGCGATGGTGGTGGAGCTTGGGGTTGCATTTCCGCAATGGCTGCGGCTACACGTTCTTGGATCATCTCTTCAATTTGAGCAGCAGTAGGTGTGGATCGACCGTTAGCCATGGTGTTCTATACAAACATTTTGACTCAAGTCAAAATCCAGCATTCAATATATAATAATATAGTATATAACAACCAACATGTAAACAGCACAACACATGTTAATTAAGTAACGCAACTTGATACAAGTACTACAAAATACCATACAGTAACGTAAATAGAACACTTGTGCAAAAAGTAACATCACAAAGTTTCCATTCATAAATAATAAGTTTCATACATCATGAGAGATTCGTACAATACATAAGTGAAATATGAAACTACAACTAGATTACATCATGAAATCTAATACAAAAGGTCCTACGGTGAAGGTGGGTGTAGGATGTCTAAAACCTGAGCCAACTGCTCCTCGAGCTCAGTAACCCGAGCTTGGAGGATTCCCACCTCCCTTGTCAATTCCTCGACAGTGGGAGATGGTGGGGCAGGCGGTGCTGGTGGTGCAGGTGGGGCCGGTGGAGCGGATGGTGCAGACCGCATGAAACGGGGTGCAGATGTCCCGGCTCTAGAAATAGTCAGTATGTAACGGGGAACCTTACGTATCTGTGGGTCGGCAGGGTACGGCATAAACCGTTTACGGGCAGTAACCCTCTGACGCCGACCAAAAGCGTCAGTGAAAGCACGACCTCCATACACCCCTGGAATGACGGTGCCATCAGGACGGTACCGCTTCTTCGACGGGGTGGAGGGTGCCTGTATAGGTACGTCATCAAGGTTCTATTCGTCTGAGTTACTAGAGTCATCTGTAGAGGAGTCATCGGATGAAGGATCATCAGAATCATGTGGTGGTGACACGGGTGGCTGAACTGGTCGTCCATGAGTGGCCATCATCTGTCTGTATCTGAATGGCGGAATCGGCACTAAACGTCCATTAGGAGCGCGTCGGCACGGCATGCGCATATGGTTACGGAATGGCCCTTCCCCGAACTCCGCGGGAATCACAATACCACCGATGCGGGGCTGTGGCTCCGAGGATCCAGGAGCAGACGGAGCTGGAATCTCTGTAGGGTCCATGTGTCCGTTAATAGTAGCCACTGGTGCAGACGCCTGGCTGCTAGTCCCGGAAGATGAAGCGCCGGGGTCACTCGTGGGTAGCGGGATCGGTGTGTCGGCAGCAGCAGGTGGGGTGGCTGACGAGTCTAAACTGCCCAAAATGATAGCAGGTGGAACATCCGACATCTGAACAAGGAAAAATAAATTTTCCATGTCAGTAAGTCATAAAGCAAGCACGTATTAGGCCAACAGTTTAAATCATGTATAACAATAAGTAGCATGGCAACAATAACGAATCGTACAGAAGTAGCATGCAATCGAAAGCAAGTAATATCATACAGTAGTGAAATCATGTAATATCATACGGCATATAGCAGTAAAAGTAAGCAGCAGCATGCAGTAAGTTCAGCGGAAACAAGTAAACAAGCAAGTTGTAGATTAGTCCTATTAGTGAATCCTACTCGGGTCGGTCTTAGACTCACTAATGCAACCTAATTCCCTACAACCAATGCTCTGATACCAAATGTGATGCCTCGTACAAAACCATCGTGTACGAATCATCAACAACAGGATCATTACAAGGTTAAGTACTATATGCGATTTCAAAAAAAGTTTGCATTCATAAATAAATTGATGTCTAAACCAACATCGAATGTTTTACAATCCAAAAGCATGCTTCACTAAGTAGAAGCAAATAATAAGTGTATGTGACCACAATGGTCGTTACAAGTCATAGTTCAAAAGTACTAAAGTTTGAATGCAAGGTAAAGTAGTTCATGCGATGACAACTCTAAGCAGCGGGTGTCTACATCACGACTAGTACACAGCGGAAGCTAACCTCATGCACCTGAGAAAAACATGCTTAAAAATGTAAACACAAAGGTTGGTGAGCTATAGTTTAAGTATAACAGTATGTAAGGTAGGCCACGAGATTTCAGTGCTACAAAGAGCGTTTCAAAATAGTATGATAAAGTATATGTTAACCGTGGGCACTTAGTAACTAACTTAACATTTATACCCCCTGAAAGTACACTTGGCAAGTGCGTATGTCTACAAAGTATTAAACACTTGTTAAATGCTAGCGCGACTAGCCTGAGTGGGGATGTCAAACCCTATGGATCCATATCTAAGATTCGCGTTCACGGTTCAAAAACCAATGATTAAACGTTACCGAGCTAAAGGGAATGTTTATGCCGTTGTATAACCCACACATATATAAGTTTAAGTACTCGTGCCTAGTATGTAAAACATAAAATGCGCATGCATTCTCAGTTCCCAAAATAGTTAAAGTAAAAAGAGAATGCTATAACTCACAATGATAAAGTAGCGGTAAAGTATGACTCGGAAAGTAATCAAGTAATGAAGGTTGTCCAAACGGGTCCTCAACCTAAGTCAAATAGTACTAAGTCAGTAAATCATCCGAATAGATTTAAAAGTATGTAAATAAGGTCTTAAGGGTCATCATCATTCATCATCAAACAAAAGGCGCAAAGTAAGTTTCGTTTATGAAAGTAGTTTAAACAAAGGCTGATTTCGGTCAGTCACCACGGCCTCTACCCTTACTGAAATAAGGTGATACCAGTGGCCATGGCTCCGTATATGAGTCCTTTAAGTGTGGTAAAATTTACAGAAGCAAACTCGTCTTCGTTTGACCGTGGCGACGGTCTAAGTGCTAGTAGGTCAGAAATTTCTGCACAACGTTAAAGGACATAGTGACGATCGGAGGGCCATAAATCCTAAACCGTAACTCGGATTAAGACGAGTCCTATATGAAAAGTTATCTAATCGAACAGAGATATTTGAAAATCAAGGTTACAGCAGCCCAGGTTTATTGGTCTGTTACAGAAACAGCAGAACAGTAGGCTGTAAACAGAAACAGAAAGATAAGTGGGTTCCGGTGGGTTTTAGTGCTTGATGTTCATCATGGTTCTCATCCTTGATGCATATAGCTTCAAGTGTACAACTCATTGATGTGTTTACATTATCTTTACCATGGTTTGACCATCATAACCCAAGTGCAAGTCTAAGACATGAAGCACAACTCACTTAAGTGTTGCAAGTGTTTTGATGAACCAAAGTTTCATCAAAGTCTTAGATTTAGCACATACATGAAATGTAAAAGTAATACTAACTAAGTTTTGACAATTATGACACAAGTGTGAGTCTAAGACATGTAGATCAACTCACTTAAGAGTTGTATGAAGTTGATGAACCAAAGTTACATCAAGGTCTTAGATCTAACACTTACATGAACTTTAAAAGTAAAAACAAGTTACAAACTTGAAGTAAACTTATGAAATCAAGATCTTAAGTTCTAGAACATAGTTCTTAGTTTGATCTTGAAGATCCAAGACTCAAAAGTCTAGATCTAACATAAGTGTACAAAGTTATAATTAAAAAGTTTCATTTATATGTTCTTGAACTTTTAAAGTTAACTTTAAGTTCAAGATTAATGAGATCAAGGTTAACTAGAAACACTTGATCAATAATAACCAACAAACATGAATTTAAAGTGCAAGAATAAAGTAATAAATTAAATAAACAAGTAAAAGGTTCATGGTTGTTCATACTTTTAAAGATTCAAACCAAAGTTTGATCTTTAAGAAAGTAAACTTTAAAGTTTACTTCATGAATCACAAGTATGATTTTAATCAACATATAAACTTACAATCTTTTGATACTTTAAGTGTAGAACATAAACTAGAGAGTTTATGTTCTTGTTTGTTCTTGTAGATACAAGAAAAATGAAGAATAAACTACCAAGTTTGATTCTTGAAAACATGTAAGTAAAGAAAGATAACAACTAGTAAGTAAGTAACAATCAAAGATTAGTAACAAGTTAACAACAAAGAATGATGATGATGCATGTTCTTGGTTTTGGTTTTAACAAAAAAAGAAGAGGAGAAAAGAAGTCCAAGTTACTTACAACTTAGAGAGAAAAGCGAGGAAATGTTTGAGAGAAAAATGAGAAGTAAATGTGTAAGTGTAAATGAGAGAATTCTAGTAAATGAAGTAATGAAAAAATTTGAAACAAAACCCTCCTTGTACAAGCCTAGGCCGACAGTTTTGTGTGGGGGAGGGAGGAGAAGTTTACACACTAGTTACATGCATGAAAAGCCTTACAAAGGTTGGATATAAGAATGGTTTACATGGGGATTATGGAGTAACTATATTCCAAGTCTCTTAACTGGCTAGTTCTTAACCCTTAATGGACTTGTTGTAGTAAAAAGGCTCCTAGTTAATCCATAAATATAAGTAGGGTGGGCTTATAAGCCCATGTACAAAAATAAAGCCCAAGTTCCAAGTAATTAACAATTAAATCCAATTAAAGCCCAAGTAATTAACTAATAACTTTAGTTAATTAAAATGATCAATAAAACTAATCATGAATGTAAATAATATGTGAAAATATTATTCGTGTAAGTTTCGTGTGTCACAAAGACGTTTCGAGCAATTAAAGTCAAGTTCGGGCAATCATGTCAACATGTAAATGTAATAACATACATTCGTTTTATCACACGTATTAATAATAATAATTATTAATAAATAAACGTTGGAAAATCCAAGGTCGTTACAGACTTGGCCACGGGTCGATTCACGAACCTATAACAAATATGTACATATATATCAAAGTATGATCGAAATATATTCACATCATTTTTTTATTACGTTTTAATGATTTAAGTTTATTAAGTTAGCTGTCCAACGTTAGTAGCCTACAACTAGTTGTCCACAGTTAGCAGTACAGAAATAAATCAATATAAATTATCTTGGATCAATCCACGACCCAGTATATACAAGCCTCAGGCTAGATCACAACTCAAAGTATATATATTTTTGGAATCAACCTCAACCCTGTATAGCAAACTCGAGCATTACAGCATATAGAGTGTCTATGGTTGTTCCAAATAATATATATAGATGGGTCGATATGATATGTCAAAACATTGTATACGTGTCTATGGTATCTCAAGATTACATAATATATGTTAGAATACATGTATAATACAATATAAGTTAGTTAGGATATGATTAGTATAGATTTGTTACAATTTTCACGTAGCTAAAACTAGTAAAAATATCCAATTTTGTTTTACCCATAACTTCTTCTTTTTAAATCCGTTTCAAGTGATTCAAATTGCTATGGTTTCATAATAAATTGAAATTTATGAAATTAAACAGAGAAGTATAAGTTTATAGTCAGAAATACAAGTTACAAGTCACTCTTGAAAGAGGTAGTCATTTCCGTCGAAAGAACGACATCTTGACGACCATTTTGAAAAACATACTTCCACTTTGAGTTTAACCATGATTTTTGGATATAGTTTAATGTTCATAAGAAAAATCATTTTCCCAGAAGAACAACTTTTAAATCAAAGTTTATCATAGTTTTTAATTATCTAACCCAAAACAGCCCGCGGTGTTACTATGACGGCGTTTGTCCGGTATTACGGTGTTTTTCGTGTTTCCAGGTTTTAAATCATTAAGTTAGCATATAATATAGATATAGAACATGTGTTTAGTTGATTTTAAAAGTCAAGTTAGAAGGAATAACTTTGTTTGCGAACAAGTTTAGAATTAACTAAACTATGTTCTAGTGATTACATGTTCAAATCTTCGAATAAGATAGTTAAATATATATGAATTGAATGATGTTATGAACATCATTACTACCTCAAGTAAAGTAGGTAAACCTACTGGAAATGAAGAAAAAATAACTTGAGCTTCAAAGAATCTTTGATGGCTTGGAAGTTCTTGAAGTAGAATCATGACACGAAAAACAAGTTCAAGTAAGATTACTACTCGAATTAAGATAGTTATAGTTATAGAAATTGAATCAAAGCTTGAATATGAATATTACCTTGATTTAGAAACATATTCTACTATAAATAACAAAGGTTTCTTGAGGTTGGTGATCACTTGAAATGGATTTGCAAGATTGAAAGTAAACTAGCAAACTTGAAAGGATTTTTGAAGTGTTCTTGAAGTGTTCTTCCTATGATGATTATATCTTGATACTTGAAGTAATTTTTAATGAAGATGATGATACGTTTACTGGAAAATTCATTCTTGAGAGTGTGTGTGTGTGTTTAGAGAGAATTAGAAAGAGAATTGGAAGTGAAATGGAGTGGGTGGTGAGTGGGAATGGTGAGTGAGGTTAAAAGGAGTTCTTGTTTTTATTTCCTTACTCATAAGTCATGCTAGTTGTCTAATGATGGTTCCCACATGTCTTAATGACTCACAAGGGCTGCTAAGGAGCTGATGATTGAATGTATATACCAATAATATATACATCTAGAAGCTGTGTATTGTACGAGTACGAATACGGTTGCATACGAGTAGAATTGTTGATGAAAATGAACGAGAATGTAATTGTAAGCATTTTTTATAAGTAGAAGTACTTTGATATGTGTCTTGAAGTCTTTCAAAAGTGTATGAATACATCTTAAAATGCTACATGTATATACATTTTAATTGAATCGTTAAGTCATCGTTGGTCGTTACATGTAAGTGTTATTTTGAAACCTTTAAGTTAACGATCTCATTTAATGCTGTTAACCCATTGTTTATTATATCTAATGAGATGTTAAATTATTACATTATCATGATATTATGATGTATGAATATATCTTAATATGATATATATACATTAAAATTTCGTTACAACGATAATCGTTACATATATGTCTCGTTTCGAAATCCTTAAGTTAGTAGTCTTGTTTTTACATATTGATAAAGCTAAAATTATACATATTTGTTGTCATTATTTCGATCCGATTTTGTATCATTTTGTATGTAATTTCTGTACTTGTGTATTGTAATAAGTTAAAATGTGTGTATAATCCGTTGTGAGTGTTGAAGCGAAGATTTATCGAAAACATTGCTGATTTTAGAAGATTCTGCTCACCTGCACCGTTTTGGCCATAACTCGATCATACAGACTCGAAAAAGGTGAATCCAGAGCCCAGACGTCCGTAACTCAGAGCACTACAACTTTCATTTAGACATTTCCTCATTTTACTCAAGGAATGCGGCGCATCTGAAAGGGATGCGGTGCATCTGTGCAGTTTTCATGTTCGAAAGTATTAAATGCGGCGTTTCAAAGGCATACGGCGCATCAGTAAGGTCAGATGCGGCGCATCTCTTTTAGATGCGGCGCATCTGCGTATAAAACGTCAAAAATGAGCTGGAAATGACTTGTACGTGAGCTGGGTGGTAGGTAAGAAGGTGATGCGGCGCATCACAAAGAGATGCGGTGCATCACAAAGAGATGCGGCGCATCGGAGGCTAAAATACCTAATTTTCTTGCTATTTAAAGGGTCTAAATCTAACGACCCGTCCTAATCCATTTGGACGAAGTCCATATCGATTATAAATGATTCACAATAGTTGATTTCATTGCGAGGTACTTGACCTCTATATGATACATTTTACAAACATTGCATTCGTTTTTTAAACAGACAAACTTTTAATACATTGAAAGTTGACGGTATGCATACCATTTCATAATATATCCAACTATAATCGACTTAATAATAATCTTAATGAACTCGATGACTCGAATGTGACGTATTTTGAAATACGTCATGAATGACTCCAAGTAATATCTCTAATATGAGCAAATGCACAGCGGAAGATTTCTTTCATACCTGAGAATAAACATGCTTTCAAGTGTCAACCAAAAGGTTGGTGAGTTCATTAGTTTATCATAAATAATCATTTTATAATTTTAATAGACTACAAGGATTCATATTTCCATTTCTCATAAATATACGTCTCATGCATAGAGACAAAAATATCATTCATATGGATTGAACACCTGATAACCGATATTAACAAGATGCATATAAGAATATCCCCTATCATTCTGGGAAATCCTTCGGACATGATATAAAACAACATCGAAGTACTAAAGCATCCGGTACTTTGGATGGGGTTCGTCGTGCCCATAGATCTATCTTTAGGATTCGCGTCAATTAGGCGTGCACTAATTCTCAAAATTAGTGATGTTCCTTAATTCTTAGGCTACTAAGCTAAAAGGGGCATATTCGGCTTCGATCATTCAACCATATAATGTAGTTTCGATTACTTGTGTCTATTTCGTAAAACATTTATAAAAATTTCGCATGTATTCTCAGCCCAAAAATATAAAGGGTAAAAAGGCAAATGAAACTCACCCAATGTATTTTGTAGTAAAAATACATATAACGATATTAAATAATGCAGGGTTGGCCTCAGATTCACGAACCTATATCAATTGTGTATTTATTAAAACGTATAATGTAAATCACAAAATTTCATTTATTAATATGTATTATTTATTTTATATATTTATAGTTTTGTAGAATTTATTCTAAATTCCATTTAAAAAGTATACTTATATTATATATATATATATAAATAGATATATATCGATTTTATGTATATATATTTATAATGATTAGTGTTTATACAATTAGTGATATTAATATATCTATATACATATATTTGTGATTAGTATTGTATTTATCAAATTTTATTAGTTTGTTATGTGAATTATTAATACAATCCTAGTATATACCATAAGTATATATATATAGTGTACAAAAGATTTATTTGTTAAAATAATAATTTAGATAATAAAGATTTACTAATGATAATAATAATTTTATTAATAATGATAATACTAATAGAAAAAATGAAAATGATAAATGTTAATGATACTAACAATAATAACTCTAAAATAATATTAATACTAATAATATACTTATGTTAATAATAAGGGTTCTATTATTTATAAAATGATAAATGATAATCATAATAATGATAATAATTCTTAAAATGATAAACTTAATGATAATAGTATTAATATTATTTATACTAATGCTACTTGATAGTATTATGAATAATGTTACTTAATAATAATACTACATACGATGATAATATAACTATATTAAGGTTAATAATCTTATTAATCATGTTATTGTTAATAATATTGATACTAATTAATAATACCATAATACCAATCAATAATAATAATAATACTTAGTAATAATATTTGATAGTGATAATAATATTAGTAATAACAATAATGATAATAATAATTTTAATTATAATCATGATAGTAATAATAAATAATAACTAGTACCTATAACAATAACAATAACAATAATATTAATACCAGTAATAATAACAACAATTAATAATAACAATAATAATAATAATAATAATAATAATAATAATAATAATAATAATAATAATAATAATAATAATAATAATAATAATAATAATAATAATAATAATAAATATGGAAATAGAAGAAAAGGTATACCCTAAAAAAATGCACCAAACGAGGCTCGAACCCGAGACCTCCCGTTCACGCACCACACCCTATAACCATCCCTCTATATCTGGTTATCTGCAATAAATCCCCTCAAATACTTTTTACACCGTATTCATTTTATTTCCAGTTTTTATCCTCTTCTTTCACCCATTTCAGTCGACCAGAGGTTTTACTCCCTCACCATTTAAGTAATCGTTTAGTCTGGGTTTCTCAATTGAACTGAATAATTGATTACAGATTATTTTAGTCGATCAAAAGAAAAAGAAAAATAAAATAAACAGCAGCAGAACCCGTTTGAAGAACACGATGAACATAAATCTTGATTTTGGAATTAGGACATGTTTAGACGATGATTATAAAATGAAACTTGTTTTAAATCATTCATAAAATCTGTTCGAATCATCAATTACAGCAGAAACAACCCATAAACCTTCAATTCGATCTTTGAATACTCGTTTGACTTTTTGATTCAAAATTTTGATCTCCAAATTCTTAATCGATAAAACGAATTGGATTAAAAGATTTTACAGAAAGTTTTCAAAAGGAATTCCTAGTAACTTTGCAATTCTAGATTTTAAAATGTTATTCAATTTCGTATTATGGCTAAAAAGTTGAACGTACAAAGATATGAACTGTAAAAAAAAATTATCGATGAATTTTAAATAGATAGGAATGGATACTACAGCTATAATCGATACATAGGATAGAGGATTCGAATGTATTATGAATAAGAAAACGATGATTGATGTATCAGTGTGTGTGTCGACAGCTTTTAATCACGGGTGGGAACAAGAAGACAGGAGAGAAAGAAAACAGATAGAGAAAATAATGAATCTGATAATTGAAAAGAAATTACGCGTAAGAATTTGTATCTGCACCCTATATATCAGAATTTTATATATTTGCTTTTTATATATTACACTTAATATTTAATAAATATAATAATAATATTAATACTTTTAATATTATAAATACTGATAATAAAATAATATTAATAACATAAAAATAACAATAGTACCATATTAATAATAACAATAATAATAATAATAATAATAATAATAATAATAATAATAATAATAATAATAATAATAAGGATAATAATAATAATAATAATAATAATAATAATAATAATAATAATAATAATAATAATAATAATAATAATAATAATAATAATAATAATAAGTAACCATAATAATAATTATGAAAAATGATAATTATTATTATTATTGATAATAATAATAATACTAATCATATGATAATAATGATATAAGTAATAATAATATATCAATTTATATATATATATATATATATATATATATATATATATATATATATATATATATATATATATATATCAAATTTCATATTTATATGTTATATATATTGAAAATAATACTATTATTAATACTATTTTTAATATTAACATTAATATTGCCAGTAATAATAAAAGTAATAATAACAATATTAGTTAAACAACAAAATTTTAACTTGATAATAAAATTTACTATACTAGTCTTGTAATTTCTTTTAATATATTAATGTTGCAATTTATTACTTGAGTAGTGTTTACTAATAATATAATATATAAATTAATATTTATATTCTATATATATATTACAATATACATCTATTAATATTTATACATAGAAATCATATTTATTTATAGATTCATTTTAAATACAATATAATTATTTTATACTTTGATTTACATATTTAATTCTAATGTTTAAGTTATATTATAGAATTTCAATTTATTACAAAGACTTACATTTATATAAATATACATATTCATTTACAAACCAATGTTCGTGAATCGTTGGGAATAGTCGAAGGTCAATTTAATATATGAACATCGTTTCAAAATTTTCTAGACTCAAAATTACATACATTGCTTATCGTATCGAAGTCATATAAAAATTAAATTTAAATTTAGTCAGAAATTCCCGGGTCGTCCCCCGTTAAATAAATTTTGTCCCGAAATTTGAGTGAGGTGGTCATGGCTAACAATAAAAAATGTTTTCATGACGAATATGAGTTAATAAATAGAGTTTTATCATCATTGAGTGATATAGATAAAACAGTTCGATTACTCGAAGTGTACGAGTGAAGCTATTTCAAAAGAGTGAAATGAGTAATTGCAGATTTGACTTAACCGGTGACGTAGTCACGGTTGATTTTGAAAAATAAGGTGCGTCTTAACTTTTGACGTTGTCTAGGTTGAATTCCGGAATTCCATGGATTTAAAAGAAAATCTTGAAAATCTATAAGATCTGATTCTTCAGGATTTATGGAAATTAAGATCTCTATAATTAAATACAATCATCTGCCACAATTGCTCTGTCGGATGTTTCCATTATAAATTAAACTTTTTCCGTTCCATTATTCTTTACCACTCCTATACTCAATTCCCAAATTCAAAAGATTGTGAAAATGCTTAATCCAACAATCATTCTTCCATTCCAACTCCCACCATTCTGACTATCGCAACAATCATTCTTCCATTCCAACTCCCACCAGAGGAATTTTGTTTACTTCTTTTTCGCTCTTGGGGTAATTATGTTTATCATACTCCCGTGTCTTTATATTGCTATTCGTATTAATGTACACGGTTTGTGATTTCGGTGTTGTTGTTGCTGGGCTCTATATTTTCTCTTCTATTTTGGAGCTCCATGCTCACGTTTTCTCTTCCCGACTTTAAGCCAAGCGATTAATGGTCCAGAATTTCGTAGATATCGAGGTTCGAATGATTATAACGTTCTAAGCAAGAAGGAACGTAATAGCACGATTTGATTAGGTAAACTACCAAAATCACTATGAATGGAACTATCAAGAATATAATTTCTTGATACGTCCAGAGATTAAGCAGAATGAAAGAGTTACGTAACATGACACATGATGATGGTATGATCTACTGTGAACCATCATCACGTTTCATTAGAAACTAAGCATGACTTACTGTAATATAATCACGTTGGCGAAACGTCATTATATTATACTAACCCATGCTTCAGTTCCCAACACTTCTCCACAATTCATTCATAATTTATACTTATATTTTACAGAAATTTCCAATATAATGGAATACAGATAGCACGAAGAGGTACATAATTTCGGACAAGAACATTTATGAAAATATCTTCAGAAATATCGAAGATATTTATGATGATATTTTAGAATTTCTAAGTTCGAAGGCTGATGAAGAAAAATTTTTCCGCAAGATTTTAACATGACTTCGGAGCAAGATATTCTCTAAAGATTTCATAGGATCCAGAATTACCTGAATTCTTTGAATATAGAGTTTGGTCCTTGTATTTGTCCTTGGTCTCCTTCATGGTTAGCTCAATCCATTTTTTAGTACCAAATATTCTCTTTTTATTTCTGAACTTTACCAACACATTATTCTTTATCATCAAACTTTTGACTGTTAAGGTAGTCTTCAGTTTTCACTACTTCATCTGCTTTTTCAAAACTCGGAAAACTGATTCATAGGCTAGAGTGCTTTTTCAGAATTTCAGAATGGAATATCATAGTTTTAAGAGATAAATATTATATGGATACATATAACTGCTGTTGTGGAAACGTTGTGAGACTCACAATACAGATTTGATGATTTCCGGTAATTGGTATGACAGTTCTCGTTACAAGATGCGGATGAGTATATGATAGGGTTTCAATAAATAAATATAATGATTTATCGGAGAGATTTAAACTAAGAAACAACGAGGTTGCTGGTACGTCTGCTGGTAATATGGTAGAATATGAAAGGTTTCCTGGTAACAATAAAAGAGCACACATATATTTCAAGGTTATAATAAGGTTTATTCGAATGAAAGGTAGATGTTGATTTGTTGGAGCTGTGACAAAATTCACTACTTTGAAAAGGGATTATCAAGTTATTTTGGGTAATAATAACACTAAGGAATTAGCAGAGCTACGTGTTAAATGTTTACTCAGTTTCTGAGAGTTTTTCAGGTGCATAATTATATGCATAAATCTTTCCTTCCGTAGATAAAGTGCGGTTGGTTCATCCTCTCAATTGAAGTGTTTTCAAGAATCATGAAAGGTTTGAACGCAGACTGTAATCGTCAAGATACAAATGAGGTTTAAGATGAAATCAAGTGGCAAACTTGAAGAATTGTTTAGTTTCATATGTTATAATCAATATTTTAATTCATTTTAATTGTCCAATGTCAGCAGTCCATAGTTGATAGTCCACAGTTGACAGTCCAATATTTCATATATAGCTTAATATATAATATTCGAATTAATTAATACGTATCGTGACCCGTGTACATGTCTCAGACTCGATCACAACTCAAAGTATATATATTATTGTAGAATCAGCCTCAACCCTGTATAGAGAACTCGATCATTACTGCATATAGAGTGTCTATGATTATTCTAAATAATATATATATATATATATGCGTCGATATGATATGTCAAAACCTTGTATACATGTCCCGATGTTTAAAGTGCGTAAAATAAATACAGAAATTAAATGACCATAAATAAAATGCGTAAAGTAAATAACAGAAATTAAATGAAGATAAATAAAATTGCGATAATTAAATTGCGATAAATAAACTGCAATAAATAAAATGTAATCAGTTAGCTAGGAACAGTTAGCTAGGATTTTGTTAGCGTGAATTCTTAACAAAATTCCTCATAGTTAATTTGTCTGTTTCTAACAAATTTTATTTTGTCAAATATTTTCTTCAATATGCCACTTGTTGGATTCTGATAGGTCAAAATCCAAATATGAAATTAAATGAAATTGATTATTCTGCAGTAAACGGATACGTATATATGTGGATGTAAGTAGGATAGTAAACGACTGTTGAATCAGCTTCGAAGAATGTACAGTGTAACTTATTAATGTGAAATCTGAATATTCCTCGGGTATTACCTACCCGTTAAAATATTTTCACAATTAACACTTTGTACGAAAGAATTTTTTTAATTACAATCTTTATAAAAACATATATACATATATATTTTCTTCAGATGTAATCATGGATTCATTAAGTTAATATGATATTAAACTCATTTGGTTTACCGTTAGAACTAGAATACATAATCTTAAAAACATTTAGAGATTACTTAATCGCCATGAAGAACGAAGATAATCGATGTAGAACGATACGTAGAACGATGATTATACTCGAGGTACAGAATGAGATGTTAAGGCATGGATTGTTGATGGTACTGGTGCTGTTACTGATGGTACTGTTGGTGCCGGTGATGTTGCTGAAGCTGGTACATTTTGCACCATATTCTCCAAATTTATTTTTTTGAGCGCGAAGTTTGTTGACTTCTTCTATTATTCCGGGGTGATTGTCGGTTGGAATGAGCGAATGAATAAGGTTTAGAATTTTAGATAGAATATAATCTTGGCGAGATATTCGGAAAATGAGAGAGAAAATAGTATTACAAACTGGTTCGCCGGTAAGTGTTTCAGGTTCATCGCCAAGAGGTAAAATCGGTTGGTGGAAGGGATCGCCTTCTTCGCTTCTCCATTGATTAAGTCGACTACGAACCTATCAGATGAATTGTGGATGGATGATTGGTTGATTCATTCTGGTGACACTGCTTTCGGAGCTTAGGTGAATATTCATGTCGGAATAGCTGTTGGAATAACTATCTAAATCTGAGGGATTCGAACTGGTTGAGGGATTCATCTCGTACGATCAGATGAAGGATTTTCGATAAGAAATAGATTATAGGATGTAGATTAGTACCCTGCAATACATAATTTACATATGCATATATAATACTAAAATCCCATAAGTTACGGAGGAATCTACGAAAGCTGTCAGACAAAGGTAACAATAACAGATAAACTAAGATATGAATTTATCTATACACTGTCTATGCAATAGAGGCAGTAAGACGTGTCTAGACTTTAAGGATGATAAGCAAATAATTTTTGGCACAAAATGATAAGCAAAACTTTTGACATGCAGACACGGTCGAAGTCCAGACCCACTAATGCATCTAAACAACTGTCAGTTAGACACACTAATGGCTGACCTAGTTCGCTAAGACCACCGCTCTGATACCAACTCTAACGACCCATCCTAATCCATTAGGACGAAGTCCATATCGATTATAAATGATTCACAATAGTTGATTTCATTGTGAGGAACTTGACCTCTATATGATACATTTTACAAACATTGCATTCGTTTTTTAAAAAGACAAACTTTTAATACATTGAAAGTTGACAGCATGCATACCATTTCATAATATATCCAATTATAATCGACTTAATAATAATCTTAATGAACTCGATGACTCGAATGCAACGTCTTTTGAAATATGACATGAATGACTCCAAGTAATATCTCTAATATGAGCAAATGCACAGCGAAAGATTTCTTTCATACCTGAGAATAACCATGCTTTCAAGTGTCAACCAAAAGGTCGGTGAGTTCATTAGTTTATCATAAATAATCATTTCATAATTTTAATAGACCACAAGGTTTCATATTTCCATTTCTCATAAACATACGTCCCATGCATAGAGACAAAAATATCATTCATATGGATTGAACACCTGGTAACCGACACTAACAAGATGCATATAAGAATATCCCCTATCATTCCGGGAAATCCTTCGGGCATGATATAAAACAACATCGAAGTACTAAAGCATCTGGTACTTTGGATGGGGTTCGTCGGGCTCATAGATCTATCTTTAGGATTCGCGTCAATTAGGCGTGCACTAATTCTCAAAATTAGTGATGTTCCCTAATTCTTAGGCTACCAAGCTAAAAGGGGCATATTCGGCTTCGATCATTCAGCCATATAATGTAGTTTCGATTACTTGTGTCTATTTCGTAAAACATTTATAAAAATTTCGCATGTATTCTCAGCCCAAAAATATAAAGGGTAAAAAGGCAAATGAAACTCACCCAATGTATTTTGTAGTAAAAAATACATATAACAATATTGAACAATGCAGGGTTGGCCTCAGATTCACGAACTTATATCAATTGTGTATTTATTAAAACGTATAATGTAAATCACAAAATTTCATTTATTAATATGTATTATTTATTTTATATATTTATAGTTTTGCAGAATTTATTCTAAATTCCATTTTAAAATGTATACTTATATTATATCTTAAATTATATTTTATATATATATATATATATATATATATATATATATATATATATATATATATATATATATATATATATATATATATATATATATATATATATCGATTTTATGTATATATATTTATAATGATAAGTGTTTATACAATTAGTGATATTAATATATCTATATACATATATTTGTGATTAGTATTGTATTTATGAAATTTTATTAGTTTGTTATGTGAATTATTAATACAATCCTAGTGTAGTGACCCGAACTTTTCCATGTTTATATATATTAATTGAGATTGATGTTTACATGATTAAATGTTTCCAACATGTTAAGCAATCAAACTTGTTAAGACTTGATTAATTGAAATAGGTTTCATATAGACAATTGACCACCCAAGTTGACCGGTGATTCACGAACGTTAAAACTTGTAAAAAAAACTATATGATGACATATATATGGTTATATATATAGTTAACATGATATTATGATAAGTAAACATATCATTAATTATATTAACAATGAACTACATATGTAAAAACAAGACTACTAACTTAATGATGTTGAAACGAGACATATATGTAACGTTTATCGTTGTAACGACATTTAATGTATATATATCATATTAAGAGATATTCGTACATCATAATATCATGATAATATAATAATTTAAAATCTCTTTTGATATTATAAACATTGGGTTAACAACATTTAACAAGATCGTTAACCTAAAGGTTTCAAAACAACACTTACATGTAACGACTAACGATGACTTAACGACTCAGTTAAAATGTATATACATGTAGTGTTTTAATATCTATTTATACACTTTTGAAAGACTTCAATACACTTATCAAAATACTTCTACTTAACAAAAATGCTTACAATTACATTCTCGTTCAGTTTCATCAACAATTCTACTCGTATGCACCCGTATTCGTACTCGTACAATACATAGCTTTTAGATGTATGTACTATTGGTATATACACTCCAATGATCAGCTCTTAGCAGCCCATGTGAGTCACCTAACACATGTGGGAACCATCATTTGGCAACTAGCATGAAATATCTCATAAGATTACAAAAATATGAGTAATCATTCATGACTTATTTACATGAAAACAAAATTTCATATCCTTTATATCTAATCCATACACCAACGACCAAAAACACCTACAAACACTTTCATTCTTCAATTTTATTCATCTAATTGAACTCTCTCAAGTTCTATCTTCAAGTTCTAAGTGTTCTTCATAAATTCCAAAAGTTCTAGTTTCATAAAATCAAGAATACTTTCAAGTTTGCTAGCTCACTTCCAATCTTGTAAGGTGATCATCCAACCTCAAGAAATCTTTGTTTCTTACAGTAGGTTATCATTCTAATACAAGGTAATAATCATATTCAAACTTTGGTTCAATTTCTATAACTATAACAATCTTATTTCAAGTGATGATCTTACTTGAACTTGTTTTCGTGTCATGATTTTGCTTCAAGAACTTTGAGCCATCCAAGGATCCATTGAAGCTAGATCCATTTTTCTCTTTTCCAGTAGGTTCATCCAAGGAACTTAAGGTAGTAATGATGTTCATAACATCATTCGATTCATACATATAAAGCTATCTTATTCGAAGGTTTAAACTTGTAATCACTAGAACATAGTTTAGTTAATTCTAAACTTGTTCGCAAACAAAAGTTAATCCTTCTAACTTGACTTTTAAAATCAAATAAACACATGTTCTATATCTATATGATATGCTAACTTAATGATTTAAAACCTGGAAACACGAAAAACACCGTAAAACCGGATTTACGCCGTCGTAGTAACACCGCGGGCTGTTTTGGGTTAGTTAATTAAAAACTATGATAAAATTTGATTTAAAAGTTGTTATTCTGAGAAAATGATTTTTATTATGAACATGAAACTATATCCAAAAATTATGGTTAAACTCAAAGTGGAAGTATGTTTTCTAAAATGGTCATCTAGACGTCGTTCTTTCGACTGAAATGACTACCTTTACAAAAACGACTTGTAACTTATTTTTCCGACCAGAAACCTATACTTTTTTTGTTTAGATTCATAAAATAGAGTTCAATATGAAACCATAGCAATTTGATTCACTCAAAACGGATTTAAAATGAAGAAGTTATGGGTAAAACAAGATTGGATAATTTTTCTCATTTTAGCTACGTGAAAATTGGTAACAAATCTATTCCAACCATAACTTAATCAACTTGTATTATATATTATGTAATCTTGAGATACCATAGACACGTATACAATGTTTCGACCTATCATATCGACACATCTATATATATTTCGGAACAACCATAGACACTCTATATGTGAATGTTGGAGTTAGCTATACAGGGTTGAGGTTGATTCCAAAATATATATAGTTTGAGTTGTGATCAATACTGAGATACGTATACACTGGGTCGTGGATTGATTCAAGATAATATTTATCGATTTATTTCTGTACATCTAACTGTGGACAACTAGTTGTAGGTTACTAACGAGGACAGCTGACTTAATAAACTTAAAACATCAAAATATATTAAAAGTGTTGTAAATATATTTTGAACATACTTTGATATATATGTATATATTGTTATAGGTTCGTGAATCAACCAGTGGCCAAGTCTTACTTCCCGACGAAGTAAAAATCTGTGAAGGTGAGTTATAGTCCCACTTTTAAAATCTAATATTTTTTGGATGAGAATACATGCAGGTTTTATAAATGATTTACAAAATAGACACAAGTACGTGAAACTACATTCTATGGTTGAATTATCGAAATCGAATATGCCCCTTTTTATTAAGTCTGGTAATCTAAGAATTAGGGAACAGACACCCTAATTGACGCGAATCCTAAAGATAGATCTATTGGGCCTAACAAACCCCATCCAAAGTACCGGATGCTTTAGTACTTCGAAATTTATATCATATCCGAAGGGTGTCCCGGAATGATGGGGATATTCTTATATATGCATCTTGTTATTGTCGGTTACCAGGTGTTCACCATATGAATGATTTTTATCTCTATGTATGGGATGTGTATTGAAATATGAAATCTTGTGGTCTATTGTTACGATTTGATATATATAGGTTAAACCTATAACTCACCAACATTTTTGTTGACGTTTTAAGCATGTTTATTCTCAGGTGATTATTAAGAGCTTCCGCTGTCGCATACTTAAATAAGGACAAGATTTGGAGTCCATGCTTGTATGATATTGTGTAAAAACTGCATTCAAGAAACTTATTTTGTTGTAACATATTTGTATTGTAAACCATTATGTAATGGTCGTGTGTAAACAGGATATTTTAGATTATCATTATTTGATAATCTACGTAAAGCTTTTTAAACCTTTATTGATGAAATAAAGGTTATGGTTTGTTTTAAAAATGAATGCAGTCTTTGAAAAACGTCTCATATAGAGGTCAAAACCTCGCAACGAAATCAATTAATATGGAACGTTTTTAATCAATAAGAACGGGACATTTCAGTTGGTATCCGAGCGTTGGTCTTAGAGAACCAGAAAATTTGCATTAGTGTGTCTTATCGAGTTTGTTAGGATGCATTAGTGAGTCTGGACTTCGACCGTGTTTTCTTTAAAAATGATTGCTTAACATTTTTGTTGGAAACTATATATTTTTAACATATGAATATTATGTGATATATTAATCTCTTAACGTGTTTGATATTATGTGATAGATGTCTACCTCTAGAACAAGTCCCATTGACTCACCTAATAATAATGAAGAGTCAAATGTAAATTGGAATGATTTGTGGACTGATTCACAAGTTTCCGAAGAGGAACCGGAAGAAGAGTCGGAACCGGAAGAAGAATCGGAACCGGAAGAAGAATCGGAACCGGATGAAGAAATAGAACCGGTGGGGGAAATAATAAAACGGTTAAGTAAAAGAAAATCCTCAACCAACCGACCAAAGTTAATTATGGTCAATGGTGTTTCCGCCAAGGAAGCAAAATATTGGGAGGATTACCAATTCTCCGATGAATCGGATTCCGACGAGAATTCCGATGATGTTATAGAAATTACCCCAACTGAATTTAAAAAGGCAAAAGAAAATAATAAGGGAAAGTGCATAAAAATAGAGAAATCTAATTCCAACCCCGATGAACTTTATATGTATCGTCAACCCCCGAAGTCCTTAAGTTGTAACAATGACCCGGGAACCTCTAAACCACCAGGTTTTTCTAAACCAATGTGGACAACGACGGCTCGTATTAGGGGAACATCATATATCCCTAGAAACTTGGCAAAACGAACCAAAACCGAAGAAGAAGAAACGAGCGAGTCGGAATAAGATAGTTGTATTCGTGTGGTGTAATATATGGAATATAGTGTTCTTATGCTTTATGATATATGTAAAAATTGCTTGTATTAATAAGTATTTTTTTTATGAATCTAACTCTTGTCTATTTTACAGTTTAAAAACACAAAATGGATAGACAACCCAATATTTTAAGAGACCTACCCGGAGACATGATTGATGAAATCTTGTCTAGAGTCGGCCAGAATTCCTCGGCACAACTATTTAAGGCGAGATCAGTTTGTAAGACATTCGAAGAACGTTCCAAGAATGTCTTGGTTTATAAGAGACTTTCGTTTGAAAGATGGGGGATATCACATTGGGAAACCCATAAGTTACGATGTGTTTACTTTGACGCATATATTGCGGGGAACCCAAATGCTATTTTACGCAACGGGTTAAGAAATTATTTTGACTCAATATATCCGAATATTGGACTTCGTGATTTAGAAAAAGCGGCTAACATGCAACATAAAGAAGCATGTTATGCTTACGGATTAGTAATGTTCGCTTCTCACCAAAGTGAGAACAAGAACATCGGGCTACAACTATTAAACAAAACGTTTCCACAAGTGACGGAGTCGGTAATTGGGGTAAGAAATGAGGTTTTTAGATTATTACGGGACTGTTGGACATTACGTAACCCTCGTCCCTTTGATGACGTTACAACACGCTATCTTATCAATGGCCATAACGGTTATGTTGCACAAGACCAAGGATGGGAAGTAGTCCTAGTAAAACCAGAATGCATGACTTGTTTCTGGACGTATGAATTACGTGTCTTTATTGCCTTTGCCGAACGACTTGTGTACTAGCTAGAATTGTCTTCAAATCTATCTTGTATCAAAGTTATTGTGTGCTATATTTCATGCTTTATGTAAAATAAGCGGTATTGTAAGTTTGTAAAATATTGTATAAAAGTTTGAACGCGAAATATTATTACAATCAGTTTTTCATATAGAATTGTAGTAGTTGAATTGTATATTAGCTACTAAGTATGAACTTAACGGGTAGGTACTACCCGAATTTAAACTTATAAAACGCTAATATGAAGAAAAAGCTTTTATAAATGAGTTCATATTATGCTACGAAATACTATTAACTACTCTTAATATTCTGTATGATTAACTTGTTCCATTTAACTATTTTGAAGGAAATGGCACCTACTACTCGACACACCGTGAATATGAATGAAGAGGAATTCCGTACTTTTCTAGCTTCAAACATAGCCGCAGTACAGGCTGCGCTACATACCAACAATAACCTTGGATCTAGCAGTACAGAAAATCGTGTAGGATGCACCTACAAAGAATTCACTGCCTGCAAACCTTTGGAATTTGATGGAACCGAAGGACCGATCGGATTGAAACGGTGGACCGAGAAGGTTGAATCGGTGTTTGCCATAAGTAAGTGTACTGAAGAGGACAAAGTGAAGTACGCTACGCATACCTTCACAGGTTCTGCGTTAACATGGTGGAATACCTATCTAGAGCAAGTGGGACAAGATGATGCGTACGCACTACCGTGGTCAGCATTCAAGCACTTGATGAACGAGAAGTACCGTCCCAGAACCGAGGTCAATAAGCTCAAGACAGAACTTAGAGGGTTACGAACCCAAGGATTTGATATTACCACGTACGAAAGACGATTCACAGAATTGTGCCTATTGTGTCCGGGAGCATTCGAAGATGAGGAAGAGAAGATCGACGCGTTTGTGAAAGGATTACCGGAAAGAATCCAAGAAGATATAAGTTCACACGAGCCCGCCTCCATACAACAGGCATGTAGAATGGCTCACAAACTAGTGAACCAGATTGAAGAAAGAATTAAAGAACAGACTGCTGAAGAGGCCAATGTGAAGCAAGTCAAAAGAAAGTGGGAGGAAAACGGTGATAAGAATCACCAATACAACAACAACAGCAATTACAACAATAATCGCAACAATTATCCCAACAATCGCAACATCAATCGCAACTACAACAAACGGCCCAACAACAACAACAACAACAACAACAACAACAGCAACTACAACAATCATCCCAACAACAATAATAACCGCAACAACAACAACAATCAGAAGCAACTATGCCAAAGGTGTGAAAAGAATCACTCGGGGTTCTGCACCAAATTTTGCAACAAGTGTAAAAGAAATGGTCATAGCGCGGCGAAGTGTGAGGTCTACGGACCAGGGGTTAATAGAACGAAAGGAACAAATGGTGTCGGAACGAGTAATGGCGGAGCAAGTAGTGTCGGAGCAAGTTATGCCAATGTAGTTTGTTATAAATGTGGAAAACCAGGCCACATTATTAGAAATTGCCCGAACCAGGAGAACACGAATGGACAAGGCCGTGGAAGAGTTTTCAATATTAATGCGGTAGAGGCACAGGAAGACCCGGAGCTTGTTACGGGTACGTTTCTTATTGACAATAAATCTGCTTACGTTTTATTTGATTCGGGTGCGGATAGAAGCTATATGAGTAGAGATTTTTGTGCTAAATTAAGTTGTCCATTGACGCCTTTGGATAATAAATTTTTACTCGAATTAGCAAATGGTAAATTAATTTCAGCAGATAATATATGTCGGAATCGAGAAATTAAACTGGTTAGCGAAACATTTAAGATTGATTTGATACCAGTAGAGTTAGGGAGTTTTGATGTGATAATCGGTATGGACTGGTTGAAATAAGTGAAAGCGGAGATCGTTTGTTACAAAAATGCAATTCGCATTATACGAGAAAAAGGAAAACCCTTAATGGTGTACGGAGAAAAGGGCAACACGAAGCTACATCTTATTAGTAATTTGAAGGCACAAAAACTAATAAGAAAAGGTTGCTATGCTGTTCTAGCACACGTCGAGAAAGTACAAACTGAAGAAAAGAGCATCAATGATGTTCCCATTGCAAAAGAATTTCCCGATGTATTTCCGAAAGAATTACCGGGATTACCCCCACATCGATCCGTTGAATTTCAAATAGATCTTGTACCAGGAGCTGCACCAATAGCTCGTGCTCCTTACAGACTCGCACCCAGCGAGATGAAAGAACTGCAAAGCCAATTACAAGAACTTTTAGAGCGTGGTTTCATTCGACCAAGCACATCACCGTGGGGAGCTCCTGTTTTGTTTGTCAAGAAGAAAGATGGTACATTCAGGTTGTGTATCGACTACCGAGAGTTGAACAAACTTACCATCAAGAACCGCTACCCACTACCGAGAATCGACGACTTATTTGATCAACTACAAGGCTCGTCTGTTTATTCAAAGATTGACTTACGTTCCGGGTATCATCAAATGTGGGTGAAAGAAGATGATATTCCAAAGACTGCTTTCAGAACACGTTACGGTCATTACGAGTTTATGGTCATGCCGTTTGGTTTAACTAATGCACCAGCTGTGTTCATGGACCTTATGAACCGAGTGTGTGGACCATACCTTGACAAGTTTGTCATTGTTTTCATTGATGACATACTTATTTACTCAAAGAATGACCAAGAACACGGTGAACATTTGAGAAAGGTGTTAGAAGTATTGAGGAAGGAAGAATTGTACGCTAAGTTTTCAAAGTGTGCATTTTGGTTGGAAGAAGTTCAATTCCTCGATCACATAGTGAACAAAGAAGGTATTAAGGTGGATCCGGCAAAGATAGAAACTGTTGAAAAGTGGGAAACCCCGAAAACTCCGAAACACATACGCCAGTTTTTAGGACTAGCTGGTTACTACAGAAGGTTCATCCAAGACTTTTCCAGAATAGCAAAACCCTTGACTGCATTAACGCATAAAGGGAAGAAATTTGAATGGAATGATGAACAAGAGAAAGCGTTTCAGTTATTGAAGAAAAAGCTAACTACGGCACCTATATTGTCATTGCCTGAAGGGAATGATGATTTTGTGATTTATTGTGATGTATCAAAGCAAGGTCTCGGTTGTGTATTAATGCAACGAACGAAGGTGATTGCTTATGCGTCTAGACAATTGAAGATTCACGAACAAAATTATACGACGCATGATTTGGAATTAGGCGCGGTTGTTTTTGCATTAAAGACTTGGAGGCACTACTTATATGGGGTCAAAAGTATTATATATACCGACCACAAAAGTCTTCAACACATATTTAATCAGAAACAACTGAATATGAGGCAGCGTAGGTGGATTGAATTATTGAATGATTACAATTTTGAGATTCGTTACCACCCGGGGAAGGCAAATGTGGTAGCCGATGCCTTGAGCAGGAAGGATAGAGAACCCATTCGAGTAAAATCTATGAATATAATGATTCATAATAACATTACTACTCAAATAAAGGAGGCGCAACAAGGAGTTTTAAAAGAGGGAAATTTAAAGGATGAAATACCCAAAGGATCGGAGAAGCATCTTAATATTCGGGAAGACGGAACCCGGTATAGGGCTGAAAGGATTTGGGTACCAAAATTTGGAGATATGAGAGAAATGGTACTTAGAGAAGCTCATAAAACCAGATACTCAATACATCCTGGAACGGGGAAGATGTACAAGGATCTCAAGAAACATTTTTAGTGGCCGGGTATGAAAGCCGATGTTGCTAAATACGTAGGATAATGTTTGACGTGTTCTAAGGTCAAAGCTGAGCATCAGAAACCATCAGGTCTACTTCAACAACCCGAAATCCCGGAATGGAAATGGGAAAACATTACCATGGATTTCATCACTAAATTGCCAAGGACTGCAAGTGGTTTTGATACTATTTGGGTAATAGTTGATCGTCTCACCAAATCAGCACACTTCCTACCAATAAGAGAAGATGACAAGATGGAGAAGTTAGCACGACTGTATTTGAAGGAAGTCGTCTCCAGACATGGAATACCAATCTCTATTATCTCTGATAGGGATGGCAGATTTATTTCAAGATTCTGGCAGACATTACAGCAAGCATTAGGAACTCGTCTAGACATGAGTACTGCCTATCATCCACAAACTGATGGGCAGAGCGAAAGGACGATACAAACGCTTGAAGACATGCTACGAGCATGTGTTATTGATTTCGGAAACAGTTGGGATCGACATCTACCGTTAGCAGAATTTTCCTACAACAACAGCTACCATTCAAGCATTGAGATGGCGCCGTTTGAAGCACTTTATGGTAGAAAGTGCAGGTCTCCGATTTGTTGGAGTGAGGTGGGGGATAGACAGATTACGGGTCCGGAGATTATACAAGAAACTACCGAGAAGATCATCCAAATTCAACAACGGTTGAAAACCGCCCAAAGTCGACAAAAGAGCTACGCTGACATTAAAAGAAAAGATATAGAATTTGAAATTGGAGAGATGGTCATGCTTAAAGTTTCACCTTGGAAAGGCGTTGTTCGATTTGGTAAACGAGGGAAATTAAATCCAAGGTATATTGGACCATTCAAGATTATTGATCGTGTCGGACCAGTAGCTTACCGACTTGAGTTACCTCAACAACTCGCGGCTGTACATAACACTTTCCACGTCTCGAATTTGAAGAAATGTTTTGCTAAAGAAGATCTCACTATTCCGTTAGATGAAATCCAAATCAACGAAAAACTCCAATTCATCGAAGAACCCGTCGAAATAATGGATCGTGAGGTTAAAAGACTTAAGCAAAACAAGATACCAATTGTTAAGGTTCGATGGAATGCTTGTAGAGGACCCGAGTTCACCTGGGAGCGTGAAGATCAGATGAAGAAGAAATACCCGCATCTATTTCCAGAAGATTCGTCAACACCTTCAACAGCTTAAAATTTCGGGACGAAATTTATTTAACGGGTAGGTGCTGTAGTGACCCGAACTTTTCCATGTTTATATATATTAATTGAGATTGATGTTTACATGATTAAATGTTTCCAACATGTTAAGCAATCAAACTTGTTAAGACTTGATTAATTGAAATAGGTTTCATATAGACAATTGACCACCCAAGTTGACCGGTGATTCACGAACGTTAAAACTTGTAAAAAAAACTATATGATGACATATATATGGTTATATATATAGTTAACATGATATTATGATAAGTAAACATATCATTAATTATATTAACAATGAACTACATATGTAAAAACAAGACTACTAACTTAATGATGTTGAAACGAGACATATATGTAACGTTTATCGTTGTAACGACATTTAATGTATATATATCATATTAAGAGATATTCGTACATCATAATATCATGATAATATAATAATTTAAAATCTCTTTTGATATTATAAACATTGGGTTAACAACATTTAACAAGATCGTTAACCTAAAGGTTTCAAAACAACACTTACATGTAACGACTAACGATGACTTAACGACTCAGTTAAAATGTATATACATGTAGTGTTTTAATATCTATTTATACACTTTTGAAAGACTTCAATACACTTATCAAAATACTTCTACTTAACAAAAATGCTTACAATTACATTCTCGTTCAGTTTCATCAACAATTCTACTCGTATGCACCCGTATTCGTACTCGTACAATACATAGCTTTTAGATGTATGTACTATTGGTATATACACTCCAATGATCAGATCTTAGCAGCCCATGTGAGTCACCTAACACATGTGGGAACCATCATTTGGCAACTAGCATGAAATATCTCATAAGATTACAAAAATATGAGTAATCATTCATGACTTATTTACATGAAAACAAAATTTCATATCCTTTATATCTAATCCATACACCAACGACCAAAAACACCTACAAACACTTTCATTCTTCAATTTTCTTCATCTAATTGAACTCTCTCAAGTTCTATCTTCAAGTTCTAAGTGTTCTTCATAAATTCCAAAAGTTCTAGTTTCATAAAATCAAGAATACTTTCAAGTTTGCTAGCTCACTTCCAATCTTGTAAGGTGATCATCCAACCTCAAGAAATCTTTGTTTCTTACAGTAGGTTATCATTCTAATACAAGGTAATAATCATATTCAAACTTTGGTTCAATTTCTATAACTATAACAATCTTATTTCAAGTGATGATCTTACTTGAACTTGTTTTCGTGTCATGATTTTGCTTCAAGAACTTTGAGCCATCCAAGGATCCATTGAAGCTAGATCCATTTTTCTATTTTCCAGTAGGTTCATCCAAGGAACTTAAGGTAGTAATGATGTTCATAACATCATTCAATTCATACATATAAAGCTATCTTATTCGAAGGTTTAAACTTGTAATCACTAGAACATAGTTTAGTTAATTCTAAACTTGTTCGCAAACAAAAGTTAATCCTTCTAACTTGACTTTTAAAATCAAATAAACACATGTTCTATATCTATATGATATGCTAACTTAATGATTTAAAACCTGGAAACACGAAAAACACCGTAAAACCGGATTTACGCCGTCGTAGTAACACCGCGGGCTGTTTTGGGTTAGTTAATTAAAAACTATGATAAACTTTGATTTAAAAGTTGTTATTCTGAGAAAATGATTTTTATTATGAACATGAAACTATATCCAAAAATTATGGTTAAACTCAAAGTGGAAGTATGTTTTCTAAAATGGTCATCTAGACGTCGTTCTTTCGACTGAAATGACTACCTTTACAAAAACGACTTGTAACTTATTTTTCCGACCAGAAACCTATACTTTTTTTGTTTAGATTCATAAAATAGAGTTCAATATGAAACCATAGCAATTTGATTCACTCAAAACGGATTTAAAATGAAGAAGTTATGGGTAAAACAAGATTGGATAATTTTTCTCATTTTAGCTACGTGAAAATTGGTAACAAATCTATTCCAACCATAACTTAATCAACTTGTATTATATATTATGTAATCTTGAGATACCATAGACACGTATACAATGTTTCGACCTATCATATCGACACATCTATATATATTTCGGAACAACCATAGACACTCTATATGTGAATGTTGGAGTTAGCTATACAGGGTTGAGGTTGATTCCAAAATATATATAGTTTGAGTTGTGATCAATACTGAGATACGTATACACTGGGTCGTGGATTGATTCAAGATAATATTTATCGATTTATTTCTGTACATCTAACTGTGGACAACTAGTTGTAGGTTACTAACGAGGACAGCTGACTTAATAAACTTAAAACATCAAAATATATTAAAAGTGTTGTAAATATATTTTGAACATACTTTGATATATATGTATATATTGTTATAGGTTCGTGAATCAACCAGTGGCCAAGTCTTACTTCCCGACGAAGTAAAAATCTGTGAAGGTGAGTTATAGTCCCACTTTTAAAATCTAATATTTTTGGGATGAGAATACATGCAGGTTTTATAAATGATTTACAAAATAGACACAAGTACGTGAAACTACATTCTATGGTTGAATTATCGAAATCGAATATGCCCCTTTTTATTAAGTCTGGTAATCTAAGAATTAGGGAACAGACACCCTAATTGACGCGAATCCTAAAGATAGATCTATTGGGCCTAACAAACCCCATCCAAAGTACCGGATGCTTTAGTACTTCGAAATTTATATCATATCCGAAGGGTGTCCCGGAATGATGGGGATATTCTTATATATGCATCTTGTTATTGTCGGTTACCAGGTGTTCACCATATGAATGATTTTTATCTCTATGTATGGGATGTGTATTGAAATATGAAATCTTGTGGTCTATTGTTACGATTTGATATATATAGGTTAAACCTATAACTCACCAACATTTTTGTTGACGTTTTAAGCATGTTTATTCTTAGGTGATTATTAAGAGCTTCCGCTGTCGCATACTTAAATAAGGACAAGATTTGGAGTCCATGCTTGTATGATATTGTGTAAAAACTGCATTCAAGAAACTTATTTTGTTGTAACATATTTGTATTGTAAACCATTATGTAATGGTCGTGTGTAAACAGGATATTTTAGATTATCATTATTTGATAATCTACGTAAAGCTTTTTAAACCTTTATTGATGAAATAAAGGTTATGGTTTGTTTTAAAAATGAATGCAGTCTTTGAAAAACGTCTCATATAGAGGTCAAAACCTCGCAACGAAATCAATTAATATGGAACGTTTTTAATCAATAAGAACGGGACATTTCACCTAGTATATACCATAAGTATATATATAGTGTACAAAAGATTTATTTGTTTAAATAATAATTTAGATAATAAAGTTTTACTAATAATAATAATAATAATTTTATTAATAATGATAATACTAATAGCAAAAATGAAAATGATAAATGTTAATGATACTAATAATAATAACTCTAAAATAATATTAATACTAATAATATACTTATGTTAATAATAAGGGTTCTAATATTTTTAAAATGATAAATGATAATCATAATAATGATAATAATTCTTAAAATGATAAACTTAATGATAATAGTATTAATATTATTTATGCTAATGCTACTTGATAGTATTATGAATAATGTTATTTAATAATAATACTACAGATGATGATAATATAACTATATTAAGGTAATTAATCTTATTAATCATGTTATTGTTAATAATATTGATACTAATTAATAATACCATAATACCAATCAATAATAATAATACTTAGTAATAATCTAGCTGTCAGGCGATTGGTTATGGTTTCATTCCTTTCTCATTTTCTTCCCTGGGGGAATTAGAGAAGGAGGCTGTTTCTTTGCTAAAGCGGGTTCAGAAGAGTTCGATGGCGCAAGATATTAGTGCCGGTGCTGCTGCTCATATTTTTACTAGGATAGGTTTTGCTATTGCTAGAGGTGTGGGGGCCCAGATTGTCTCTAGGCTTCCCACTAATTTTTTGTAAGTTTTAAAACTTTTAAGTTTTTTTTTTATTATTATAATAATAATAATAATAATAATAATAATAATAATAATAATAATAATAATAGTAATAATAATAATAATAATAATAATAATAATAATTATGGAAATAGAAGAAAAGGTATACCCTAAAAAAAATGCACCAAACGAGGCTCGAACCCGAGACCTCCCATTCACGCACCACACCCTATAACCATCCCTCTATATCTGCTTATCTGCAATAAATCCCCTCCAATACTTTTTACCCCGTATTCATTTTATTTCCAGTTTTTATCCTCTTCTTTCACCAATTTCAGTCGACCAGAGGTTTTACTCCCTCACCATTTAAGTAATCGTTTAGTCTGGGTTTCTCAATTGAACTGAATAATTGATTACGAATTATTTTAATTAATCAAAAGAAAAAGAAAAATAAAATAAACAGCAGCAGAACCCATTTGAAGAACACGATGAACATAAATCTTGATTTTGGAATTAGGACATGTTTAGACGATGATTATAAAATGAAACTTGTTTTAAATCATTCATAAAATCTTTTCGAATCATCAATTACGGCAGAAACAACCCATAAACCTTCAATTCGATCTTTGAATACTCGTTTGACTTTTTGATTCAAAATTTTGACCTCAAAATTCTTAATCGATAAAACGAATTGGATTAAAAGATTTTACAGAAAGTTTTCAAAAGGAATTCCTAGTAACTCTGCAATTCTATATTTTAAAATGTTATTCAATTTTGTATTATGGCTAAAAAGTTGAACGTACAAAGATATGAACTGTAAAAAAAAAATATCGATGAATTTTAAACAGATAGGAATGGATACTACAGCTATAATCGATACAGAGGATAGAGGATTCGAATGTATTATGAATAAGAAAATGATGATTGATGTATCAGTGTGTGTGTCGACAGCTTTTAATCACGGGTGGGAACAAGAAGACAGGAGAGAAAGAAAACAGATAGAGAAAATAATGAATCTGATAATTGAAAAGAAATTACGCGTAAGAATTTGTTTCTGCACCCTATATATCATAATTTTATACATTTGCTTTTTATATATTACTCTTAATATTTAATAAATATAATAATAATATTAATACTTTTAATATTATAAATACTGATAATAAAATAATATTAATAACATAAAAATAACAATAGTACCATATTAATAATAATAACAATAATAATAATAATAATAATAATAATAATAATAATAATAATAATAATAATAATAATAATAATAATAATAATAATAATAAGTAACCATAATAATAATTATGAAAAATGATAATTATTATTATTGATAATAATAATAATACTAATCATATGATAATAATGATATAAGTAATAATAATATATCAATATATATATATATATATATATATATATATATATATATATATATATATATATATATATATATATATATATATATATATATATCAAATTTCATATTTATATGTTATATATATTGAAAATAATACTATTAATAATACTATTTTTAATATTAATATTAATATTGCCAGTAATATTAAAAGTAATAATAACAATATTAGTTCAACAACAAAATTTTAACTTGATAATAAAATTTACTATACTAATCTTGTAATTTCTTTTAATATATTAATGTTGCAATTTATTACTTAAGTAGTGTTTACTAATAATATAATATATAAATTAATATTTATATTCTATATATATATATTACAATATACATCTATTAATATTTATACATAGAAATCATATTTATTTATAGATTCATTTTAAATACAATATAATTATTTTATACTTTGTTTTACATATTTAATTCTAATGTTTAAGTTATATTATAGAATTTCAATTTATTACAAAGACTTACATTTATATAAATATACATATTCATTTACAAACCAATGTTCGTGAATCGTTGGGAATAGTCGAAGGTCAATTTAATATATGAATATCATTTCAAAATTTTCTAGACTCAACATTACATACATTTCTTATCGTATTGAAATCATATAAAAATTAAGTTTAAATTTAGTCAGAAATTCCCGGGTTGTCACACCACAATAGAGATCAGTTCTAGTCCGAGAAGGGGGCTTCCCCCAGCCATTCTAAAGGGTTCTTCACCCGTTTGAGCATCAAGATTGAAGAAGGGATCATATGCTACGATAGGTACTCTCGGTTTCATTTACTTTAGTGATAAGATTATGAATTCCTGTTGTTTCAATTGTATTGTTGTAACCTTCATTATTATGATTGGCTAAAGCCTTGTCTATTTACTTTAATGTAAGATTTATGGTTTGGGATTGTTCTACCTTTTAATGTTATTTAAGTTACTATGATGTTTGATTGATTAAATTACCATGTCCAACCAAAAGAACCATAGTTATGCTAGTTTGGTACTTTCCTTCAATTACATAGATTGTTAACTACATGTGACACTAGGAACATAATCTATGCTTCAATACTTTTAGTAATCTAGACGCGTAAACATATACTTAATTGACGACTTTGCTATATGTTTAGATCGGTAATTGAATAAGTACTAGAACTACATAGTCATGAATTTACCTCAAGTGATTGTTGTAATTTAGGTTTTACGTGTGTTTAACTGGGTTGGGTCTAATTAATCGAATCAATCTAAATCAATTATGTTCTTCCATAGATCCATTGTTGTAAATATCCATTTACCCTAGTTCAATTATATGAGTTATGAATTGATTTATGTGAGTTCATCAATGTTCATGGCTTGTACTTCAACACTTAGTGATTTAGACATCTACATGTGAGTGTAGGATGGTAATTGAATGGTAACTAGATTTCACAATCGTGTAGTTTATTTAGAGTGATCTTAATAAACTAGGTTTTATGTGAATTCAACCAAGGAAGAGTCTTATTGATTAAACATAGGTAAAGAAGAACTAATGACAAGGTTTATGTGAATATACTATGTTTATAGTTCTCGATTTATAGATATTGTGAGATTGATATGAACCATTTACTCGTAACTACAAAATAACAGGTTTAATTATAAAAGAACAATCCCTATCATTTATCAAGCATTGAAGTAAACACCGCCTTCTCATCCTTGTTATTTATCACATTTTATTTCCCGTTTGTTACTTAACAATTCTACAATTAAAACTCCCTCTTTAGAATAATTAATCGTTTAAAGTCCTTAAAACAAACTTCTCCCTGTGAATCGAACTGGTCAATTTACTTGCTAGTTACTACATGATCGAGTTTTAGTTGCCTGTATTATGTGTTAATTATTAAGCATATTGTCTACATTTTAAAGGTTATGTCTTAACACATCAACTTTTGGCGCCGCTGCCGGGGAGCGGTTTTGTTTAAAAGATTTTAATAGACTTTTAGTTATTCGATCCTTTCATGGGAAGTTATTTTCACGAAAGTTACCTGCTTTATTTTTGTTTTTGTTTGTTTTGTTTTTCTTTTGTGGTGTGATTGCAGCTAGGTTACAGGTATAATATAGCTGGGTATGATTATATGATTTCGGAAGCCATGTATTATGTCCAAAAATCGGGTGAATCATCGGTTTTCATGGGTATGAATGATGATTGGTATATGGGTTCTTGGGAAGCTAGAGTTGAACCAAGAGGTGTTTATGAGACTTATGGAGGTTAGTATATGCCCGAGGAGTGTGATGATAGTCTTATGTATCATTATACCCCCATGAACCAACCATGGGATTATTATGAAGATGGTAACTTATCCCGGGATTCAACTCAACAACACTTTCAAATTCAACAAGGAGAGGAGTGTCAGTTGAATTTAGAAGATGAAGTTTTAGACTTCATGAGAAATGAGACTGAACGGAGCCAAAATTTACAAGAAACACTAGCGGGCCAACAAGAATCCATTGAGCGTTTACAGAGGACCATGAGCTGTCTACTCCAGCAAATTGAAGAAAGGGAGCCGGACACATTTCCAGCTAATTCACTAGCTGATTCGAGGGGTAATACGCAGATACCTGAGGTGGAGAGTGTTGAGCCTACCAATATTATACCACCTACCACCCCAGTTATGTCCACGTTTACAATGCTTAATCCAGGAATTGATGAGGGGGAATTGTGGGCGATAGGTTGGTATTCAAGGGATAGTGATGAGGAGTCTAATATAGTGGAACCATTTGAGGAGTCACCTTCTCATGTGGAATTTGTATATTCTCACAAGGTTAGCACTTGGAATATATTAAAAGATGATCCGTTTGGACATGATCTACCTGAAAGAATAAAATTTTTGCTGCAAGCTGCACTTAGGAAAGAGTCATGTGTTGACTCTCAGGTTAGGTATTCCCTTTTCAAGAAATTGAAAAAGGAATTATATGATATATTATATACCACCCGAGGTGTTAATGCCTGGCTTAATTTACTTATTCGTGGAACTTTTTCCACTGATTTTACATGTCGTCCGATAAGTGTGGGGAAGAATGACCCCATTAGGTATTAAAGAAGGGGTAAAGTTGGGTGCATAACTCATCAATAAATATGCACCATATAAAATGAGTATTGTGCTATGTGCTGCAATTTTCAAAGACTGGCATGAAGTTCAGCTAAATACTTGCATGATGATTGGTTTGTGATAGCGTTTAAGGAATGGATGATGTTCTTATCGTGATAGCCAATTTAGCGCCATCATCCCGTGATCTTCGGCTTAAAGCCTAGAAAGTATTAAATCTCTTTCATACTATCTGCCCTCTTGAATTTTACAATTTTTCTGATTTCATGTAATGAGGGCATTACATGATCTTAAGTGTGGGGAAGGAGTAAATTCTTTCGGGTTTTACAAAAAAACATAGTTTAAAATGGCTTAAAATGTGGGTTTTACAAAAACATGATTTAAAATGGCTTAAAATGTGAAAATTTTTAACTTTATAAATTCATTTGCATGAATTTATTTTGTATAAAAAGACTCAAGAAATAGCCAACTAAGGAAATGATCAACACGCTATATCACATACTTCGCGCAAGGATTCTATGGTACTTTGTTGAATCGGAAATCAAATCCAATACTCATTGAATTAAGGAAGTCAAGTCTTCCAAAATGACGCACTTGCTAACTTATGTTAGAAGATGTAGTCCAGAACAGCTGTAGGTTGACGAAAAATCTTGAAAAGTCATCTCTATCATCGGCTGGAAATCCACCTCACCTCAACATCAAATAGGGTATTTGGTGGTCAGACTTATCCTAACCATGAGATGGATCTGTCTCGTACAATGGGGGGCACATTGCAAATTAGCTTTTAATACTAATGAATCTAATCCCCAGATGGATGATCTCCATAAAGATCAACCGCATCTATGTTGACAACGGTCAACATACATATGCTATAACAAATTTAGGTGTGCAAACTCATGGTTCACTGATGATATTTGGATGTGATATAGTTTCTTCTAAAACCTATGCTATTTTATGAACTATATTATGTAAAACCATTTTTAGGACATTCGTTTTCAAGTTCCACGATACTTCAATCATGGGGGCGAGTAGCTTGCTAATCGCCGACTGAGGCTTCGATCTTCAGTTACCCTCAACCGGACTTTGAGGTTAAAACCAGAAAACTTGATTAGTGTAAAAACTAACATGTCTAATTTTCAAGACATAAAAGGTTTTTCGCAAAGGTCCTAATTTCCCTAAGGATCCAAATTTTCAAGAAATGTGAACTTTAAAACCCACCTTTCGACATTGGTGTGATTTCAATTCGCGTGTGTACTCCAAAGGTGTGTATATACTCAAAACGCGTGCGTGTGTTACATTGTTAAATAAATAAAAAGTGTGAGTGTGATTCGTGTGTGTTTTCAGAAATGTGTGTGTTCATTGTAATATATTTTAGTTTTTGTAAGTCTTGCTTGAGAACAAGCAAGGTTTAAGTGTGGAGATTTGATAACGCCAAAATTATACATATTTGTTGTCATTATTTCGATCCGATTTTGTATCATTCTGTATGTAATTATTGTACTTGTGTATTGTAATAAGTTAAAATGTGTGTATAATCCGTTGTGAGTGTTGAAGCGAAGATTTATCGAAAACATGGCTGATTTTAGAAGATTCTGCGCACCTGCACCGTTTTGGCCATAACTCGATCATACAGACTCAAAAAAGGTGAATCCGGAGACTAGACGTCCGTAACTTAGAGCACTACAACTTTTATTTAAACATTTCCTCATTTTACTCAAGGTATGCGGCACATTTGAAAGGGATGCGGTGCATCTGTGCAGTTTTCTTGTTCGAAAATAGTAAATGCGGCGTTTCAAAGGCATACAGCGCATCAGTCAGGTCAGATGCGGCACATCTCTTTTAGATGAGGCACATATGGGTATAAAACGTCAAAAATGAGCTAGAAATGACTTGTACATGAGCTGGGTGGTAGGTGAGAAGGTGATGCGGCGCGCATTGGAGGCTAAAATACCTACTTTTCTTGTTATTTAAAGGGTCTAAACTCATTCTAAACATACACCACAATAGAGATCAGTTCTAGTATGAGAAGGGGGCTTCCCCCAGCCATTCTAAAGGGTTTTCACCCTTTTGAGCATCAAGATTGAAGAAGGGATCATATGCTACGATAGGTACTCTCGGTTTCATTTATTTTAGTGATAAGATTATGAATTCCTGTTGTTTCGATTGTATTGTTGTAACCTTTATTATTATGATTGGCTAAAGTCTTGTGTGTTTACTTTAATGTAAGATTTATGGTTTGGGATTGTTCTACCTTTTAATGTTATTTAAGTTACTATGATGTTTGATTGATTAAATTACCATGTCCAACCAAAAGAACCATAGTTATGCTAGTTTGGTACTTTCCTTCAATTACATAGTTTGTTAACTACATGTGACACTAGGAACATAATCTATGCTTCAATACTTTTAGTAATCTAGATGGGTAAACATATACTTAATTGACGACTTTGCTATATGTTTAGATCGGTAATTGAATAAGTACTAGAACTACATAGTCATGAATTGACCTCAAGTGATTGTTGTAATTTAGGTTTTACGTGAGTTTAACTGGGTTGGGTCTAATTAATCTAATCAATCTAAATCAATTACGTTCTTCCATAGATCCATTGTTGTAAATATCCATTTACCATATTTCAATTATATGAGTTATGAATTGATTTATGTAAGTTTATCAATGTTCATGGCTTGTACTTTAACACTTAGTGATTTAGACATCTACATGTGAGTGTAGGATGGTAATTGAATGGTAACTATATTTCACAATCGTGTAGTTTATTTAGAGTGATCTTAATAAACTAGGTTTTATGTGAATTCAACCAAGGAAGAGTCTTATTGATTAAACATAGGAAAAGAAGAACTAATGACAAGGTTTATGTGAATATACTAAGTTATAGTTCTCGGTTTATAGATATTGTGAGATTGATATGAACCATTTACTCGTAACTACAAAATAACAGGTTTAATTATAAAAGAACAATCCCTATCATTTATCAAGCATTGAAGTAAACACCGCCTTCTCATCCTTGTTATTTATCTCATTTTATTTCCCGTTTGTTACTTAACAATTCTATAATTAAAACTCCCTCTTTAGAATAATTAATCGTTTAAAGTCCTTAAAACAAACTTCTCCCTATGGATCGAACTGGTCAATTTACTTGCTAGTTACTACATGATCGGGTTTTAGTTGCCTGTATTATGTGTTAATTATTAAGCATATTGTCTACATTTTAAAGGTTACGTCTTAACACATCACATATGTAGTTCATTGTTAATACACTTAATGATATGTTTAATTATCATTTTATCATGTTAAACATAGTGTATCAATATCTCAATATGATTCATATGTATTTAGTAAGACGTTGTTATAAGGATAATCGTTATATATATCGTTTCGAGTTTGTTAACTCAATAAACTCATTTTTATGTATATCACTCATTGTGAATATACTTAGTGAGATACTTACTTATCATAATCTCATGTTAACCATATATATATATATATATATATATATATATATATATATATATATATATATATATATATATATATATATATATATATATATATATATCCATATATATATCATCATTTAGTTTTTATAAATTTTGAACGTTCGTGAATCGCCGGTCAACTTGGGTGGTCAATTGTCTATATGAAACTCATTTCAAATAATCAAGTCTTAACAAGTTTGATTGCTTAACATGTTGGAAACATTTAATCATGTAAATATAGTTTTCATTTAATATATAATCATGGAAAAGTTTGGGTCACTACAAGGTTGACGGGCGAGTCTCAAAGGGTGAACCGGATGAATTTTTTATTATAAGAACGGGGCCTAAATCTAATTTTTTTAGTTTTCTAAGGGTAGAAAAAGTAAGTTGACATATGGTCGTGTTTTTGAATGGTTTAATGAATTGAATTCCAAGGTTATAATTGTATTTGATTAAATTGACTGGATAAAAAGGATAGTAGTTTGGTTTTAAATTTACAGTTCTAATTGCGGAATAGTAAAAGGGTAGAGAGATATCTGAAGTTTGCAGATCAAAGAAATCATGACGATCATATACGCTTAGGTTAGGGAATGGTAGTTATTGTAACATCCTCAGACTGGGTCTAGATGTAAGATGACTTTATTACCCTTAGGCATAATTGTGCGGTTAATTATACTTTTATTTTAAGTAAATGATTAATGTTATTTTATTATTTGGTTAAGACCAGTTTGTGACAAGGGTCACAGAACATGTTCGTTTATTTAATTTAGACTCCGTTAGGGTTGTCAAATTAAGTACGAAAGATATTAGATAATTGGTAAATACCCGTGTGTGATGGGATATTGTGTTTAACACAAATATATAAGCAAGGCATCAGCCATTTCTTGAAGTTTCTTGATACCTCAAATCACACACAGTTATACCTAATTCCTTTTTCCAAGAACCCTAATCTATTGAATCTCGATTTTGTATTGAATCCTTTTGTAATCAGTTGCTTGTGATTTCAGTGTTTTAATCAAGGTAAATCTCAACTGATTTCGTGTTCAAATCAGTGAGTTTTGTGCTTTTAATTAGATTTTGGTTCAAAAAGGGGTTTTTGGTCAAATCTTATGATATTAGTGTTGTTTTGGTGTAATATGTTGGGGTTTGAGTTTCTATATGTGTTATAAACGTCTCCTGAATGGATTTTGATGTCGAAATGTTTAGAAATCAAGATTTCGGTGATTTTGGTTCGAAACCCGTTAGTTTCTGCTGCTGTTGCTCGGAGAACACAACCGCACGGGTGCAGCCTGCAACTGCACGGGTACAACATGCAACCGCACGGGTGTATGTGCAACTGTACGGATGCAGAAGTGTTTGAGCAACCGGCCTGTGAGCTTCCAACCGTACAGATACATTATGTAACCATACGGATGGATTTGTAACTGTATGGATGATTTGCAACCGTACGGATGTAGATTAGTGTGGTACTTGTTGTTTAATTTGACTGTTTTCTAGCCGTCATGCTGCCCGTGTGTCTAATTTTGATTAGAACACTGTACTAACTTGATTTTCCTTATATTAAGGTGTTAAGGATAAGGAAGTAGCTCAGTGATAGATTATCTGAGCTGGTTACTGGTATTCGGTGACTGGGTCTATCTCTGGATAGAGTATTAAGTAACTAACACGCTACATGTTCAGACTCTTTATTACTATGATTATCTATTATAGCAATATTCTGTGTGATTACCATGCGTAGTTAGATGTTGCCATGCTAGTTAGGACGATTGCATGACTGATTATCTGTGATCTTATGTGCGCACTATTTGTTTGGACACCCACCGAGGAAGCAAGGTTGGGAATCCACCGAGGCGGCAAGGTACGATTTGTGTGTGGTTGAAAGTGGTAGCCTGGTCGAGTTAAGATGTTACTGTCTGTTCAGTATAGCATAGAAGGACACATGTGTTGCATCTGGAGGTGTATGCAATGGATTAAGTAAAGCAGATTATCGGTAGACTATAGCCTGATCAGCTAAGTCGTATGCTCGTACAAGCCGTCGATCCTCATATTGTTAGTTGTTGTTGATATATGCTAGTTTAGGATGTTAGCATGTGTGTGACCCTTGCATTTTAAGTTGCTTATGCTTGGTCTTTCAGATAGTATCCACTCAGTTAGCAGTTGTGCTAATCCCCCACATTTCCACTCATTGCAGGTTTTAGTACTGCTGTTTGGTCTGTCAGATAGTATCCACTCTGTTTAGGAAGGGTGTTGCGGACGGGTTAGAAGACATGTTTGACTATGAGCTTAACTATGATGTTTTCTTATCTTGTACTGTTTTCACGTAACACTGTCATTGTATAAAGTTGTAATGAACGTTAAGAATGTTGGAATATAAACTATGTTTTGTAAACGTTAACCAGGGTTACTTTTAGTAATTATATCTACTTCCGCTGTGATAAAAAAACATTTCAGGGTGTTACAAGTTGGTATTGGAGCGTGGTTTAGCAGCAAGTACGTGCGCGTATTTGTTCCTAAACCCTGAGTTAAGTCAAACATGTCCGTGGGGTGGGGGGCTAACTGAATGTAGGATGTTGTGTATGTTAGTGTTTAGTAAACTAACAGTTATTCACTAAGCTTTTGTGCGAGTGTTTTGTAGCACAGATGGAAGATAACAGAGATGTAAACGCTTCAAACCCGATCCACCTCGGAACGTTCAGTGCTCTAAATGAGGATGATAAGACAGAGATTGACCAGATGGAGTATGTGTACGAACTTGAAAGTAAGCTCAAAGAAGCTCGTGACAGGGTTGATGAGCTTGAATTAGCATGACAGTCGGGTAATGAGGATACACCGTCGTGTTTTCCCACTGCTCAGTCACACACCGTACTACAAATGAACCAAGAATCAGTAACAATACCCATTACAGAATCTTCTGTAGTATATCATGCCACTATAGATTAATTACCAGTATCCAAATCCCATGATGATGAATCATGTTCAGCCACCCATATATCAACAACCATTTCCACAACAGCAGTTCCAATAACAATCCCATCCACTAAAAGGATGTACCTTTAAATAAGTCAGGGATTGTGGACCGTCTCCCTATTCAAGAAGCTCTGGCCCAATCATGACTCTCAATTGGTTACAGGAAGTTGAAAAGGCATTCGAGGCATGTCAGTGTGAGCCAGAGATGAAAGTGACTTATGCCAGTAGGTTGTTGAAAGATAGAGCTATGGTGTGGTGGGATTCTGTGATAGCTAATGTTCTTCCAGAGCAAGTTAGAATGATTACTTGTGAGCAGTTTCGCGCAAAAGTATGCGAACAGTACTGCAATGTGTTTGACTTAAACATAATTAAGATAGAGTTCTTGGAAACACGAATGACACCTCAGATGTCTATTGATAAGGTGATTAAGAATATATGTATAAATTGATATTTGTGTAATAGTGGGTGCCGGAACAATCTAGAATCCAACATTTTGTGAACATGATCTTTCCTGAATACAGGACTTTTGTGAGGTCAGCGCCGACTTTATCTCAAGCTTTTATGATGGCAAAGATGGTGGAAAGTGAGTTAAGAGTAGAAAGGGGCATGAACTTGGGAAACATTGCACCGTAGGGTAGTCAGGCTACCAGTCAGTCAGGATCGAAGTATAAAAAGTCGTTTGGGTTTATACAAAAAGGTTAAGGTAATCAAGAAAGTTCGGGGTCTGGTTCAGGAAAGAGAGAATGGTGTAAAAGTTGTAAGTCATCTCATAGTGATCAGTATTCAGAGGCAACGAGAAGATTTTTAAGATGTAGTATGGTAGGTCATTAGTCTCGGGGGTGTTCACTTCAAAAAAATATGTATTGGAGTTGTCATCACCCGGGTTACCATTCAGCAAGCTGTCAGGCGTCTACGGGGTAAGTTCCGGGGCTGGGTCAGGGGCGGGATCGGCATCTGTCGGGGGTTCTACAGCCTCCAGTGGACAGAAGAAAAAGAACCCGATGACTGCAGAGGCAAGGGACTTTCAGATGACAGTAGAGGCCGCTACTGCTAATGATGACGACATAACCGGTATGTTTTTGATCAATTCAATACCTGCTAGAGTATTGTTTGACTCATGCGCAAATAGGACGTTTATGTCTATATATTTCTGTACTATGTTAGGGTTACCTGCAACTGTGCTGCCTGAGCCTGTAAGAGTAAAGGTAGCTGATGGTAAGATGGTTCCAGTCACAACGTATGTGTGTGGAGCTTGTATAGAAATTGATGGTAAACCGTTTGCTATATCCTGTATAGTGCTGTATATCCCTAGTTTTGACCTAGTTTTAGGGATGAACTGGATGAACCTACATAAGGCCCACATTAAGTGTGATAAGAAGATTGTGACCTTTTGTTTGTCTGATGGAACCTGAGTTGTGGCCCGAGGGGAGCGGGGTAGGTTCAGTTTTCCATTAATTTCAATAATGAAGGTGAAGAAGTCACTTGCTAAGAGGTGTGAATCTTTCATGGCCTATGTTATCGATGCTAAGAAAGAAAATAGGTCAGTTACCGACATTCCGATGGTTTCAAAATTTCCTTAGGTATTTCCTGATGAATTAACAGGGTTGTTACCAGTAAGAGAAGTGGAATATAAGATTGAGTTGGTTCCAGAAACAACTCCACTAGCTAAGGCTCCTTACAGGTTAGCTCCTTCAGAAATTAGGGGGATGATGTCTCAGATACAAGAGCTGCTAGATAGAGGGTTTATAAGACCGAGTTCTTTGCCGTGGGGTGCACCCGTGTTGTTTGTAAAGAAGAAAGATGGTACTCTGAGAATGTGTATAGATTATCAAGAATTGAATAAGAGAACGGTTACGAATAAGTATCTGTTGCCTAGAATCGATGATCTATTCGATCAGCTTCAGGATGCATCGTACTTTTCGAAAATAGATCTTAGATCCGGATATCATCAGGTTCGAGTTGCAGAATCAGATATACAAAAGACAGTGTTTAGAACAAGATATGGCCATTACGAGTTCTTGGTTATGCCATTTGGGTTGACGAATGCTCCGACAGTCTTCATGGATCTGATGAACAGGGTTTGTAAGCCGTATTTAGATCCATTTTTATTGTGTTTATAGATGATATATTGGTATATTCTAAGTTGGAGGCCAATCATGTGGCACACCTTCAAATGGTTTTAGAATTATTAAAGAAAGAGTAGTTATATGTTAAGTTCTTGAAGTGTGAGTTCTGGCTTCGAGAAGTGCAGTTTTGGGTCATCTTATATGTGAGACAGCTATTAAAGTAGATCCGTCAAAACTAGAAGCGGTAATGGGTTGGAAATCGCCGAAGACGCTGACAGAAATTAAGAGTTTCTTGGGTCTTCCGGGTTATTATCGCTGGTTTATAAAATATTTTTCTAAAATAGCGTGACCGTTGACCAAATTGACCAGAAAAGACGTAAGTTTTTGATGGAGTGATCAACAAGAATATGCCTTGCAGACTTTGAAACAGTTGTTGTGTCAGGCTCCAGTGTTAGCATTATCAGAGGGTTCAGACAACTTTGTGGTGTACTGTGATGCATCAATCGTCGGTTTGGGGTGTGTACTAATGCAGAGATATATAGTTATCGCATATGCTTCTCGTAAGTTAAATACACACGAACGTAACTATCCAGTTCATGATTTAGAAATGGCTGCAGTGGTATTTGCGTTGAAGCTATGGAGACATTACTTATACGGTACAACAGTTGACCGATGCTTTGAGTTGTAAAGAGACTGTGGAGACTATGAAATTTATGAGAACTAAAATAGTTTGAGACCTTATTGAATAGATAAGACAAGTTCAAGCCCTAGCTTTATTGGAAGAAAATTTAAAGACTGAATTGATGACTAAAATTAAAGACCAATTGACCGATGATTCTCGAGGACTTGAGATGTTCAAGAACCGAATTTGGGTGCCTATGCTTGGAAATTTAAGAATTTGATCTTAAATGAAGCACACAAATCAAGGTTGACCGTCCATCCGGGTTATATGAAGATGTATAACGACTTAAAACCAATGTATTGGTGGTCAACTATGAAGAAATATGTTGATGAAATGGTAGAAAGATGTCATATTTGTGCTCAGGTTAAAGCTGAACACCAGAAGCCCTATGGTTCGTTACAACAGTTGAAAATTCCAGAACGGAAGTGGGATCATATTACGATCGATTTTATAACTAAATTACCTCGAACTCAGAAAGGTAATGATATGATTTGGGTATTTGTTGATCGACTGACAAAGAGTGTACACTTTTTAGAAAGAAAGAGATAGCCTCGTTGAGCATTCTAGCAGATTTGTACTTGAAAGAAATAGTTATTTGACATGGGATTCTGATATCTATCGTATCCGACATGGATTCTAGATTTGTGTCAAATTTCTGGAACAGTTTACCGAAAAGTTTGGGAACAAGGGTAAATCTGAGTACAACGTATCATCCGCAGACCGACGGTCAGAGCAAATTCACAATACATACATTAGAGGATATGCTTAGATCCTATGTGTTAGAGTACGGTGGTTTGTAGGATACACATTTACCTGTATCGAGTTCACTTACAATAATACTTATCATTCGAGTATTGGTATGCCGCCTTATTAGATGATGTATGGTCGCAAATGTAGAATGCCTACTTTTTGGTTAGAAGCAGGAGAGAAATAGTTTACAGGTCCAGAATTAGTTCAGATAACAGCAGAAAAGGTAGCGGTAGCGCGTGAAAAGTTGAAAGTGGCACGTGTTACACAGAAAATGTATGTCGATCCATGTAGACATCCGGTAAACTTTGAGGTTGGAGATCGTGTGTACTTGAAATTTTCACTGTGGAAAGGAGTTATCAGGTTTGGGAAACGGGGTAAGTTAGCTCCAAGGTATATATATATAGTTAACATGATATTATGAAAAGTAAGTATATCACTAGGTATATTAACAATGAGTTATATACATAAAAATGAGACTACTAAGTTAAGAAACTCGAAACGATATATATAACGATTATCATTATAACAACGTCATACTAAATACATATGTATCATATTAAGTTATTGTTACACTATATTTAACATGATAAAATGATAATTATATATATCATTAAGTATATCAACAATGATCTACATATGTAAAACAAGAATACTAACTTAAGAATTTCGAAACAATATATATACGTAATGATTATCATTGTAATAGTATTTTAACATATATATATATATATATATATATATATATATATATATATATATATATATATATATATATATATATATATATATATATGATGTTAAAATATATTCATACACCATGTTCTCATGTTAACATATCAATTTAACATCTCATTTAAGTATAATAACAATGAATTAATTACATTTAACAAGATCGTTAACTTAAAGGTTTCAAAACAACACTTACATGTAACGACTAACGATGACTTAACGACTCCGTTAAAATGTATATACATGTAGTGTATTTAGATGTATTAGTACGCTTTTGAAAGACTTCAAGACACATATCAAAGAACTTTTACTTAACAAAAATGCTTACAATTACATCCTCATTCATTTTCATCAGCAATTCTACTCGTATGCACCCGTATTCGTACTCGTACAATACACAGCTTCTAGATGTATATAATATTGGTATATACACTTCAATGATTAGCTCCTTAGCAGACCATGTGAGTCATTAAACATGTGGGAACCATCATTTGGCAACTAGCATGAAATATCTCACAAAATTATAAAAAATATTATAAATCATTCATGAATTATTTACATGAAAACAAACTTACACATCCTTTATATCTAATCCATATACCAACGACTAAAAACACCTACAAACACTTTCATTCTTCAATTTTCTTCATCTAATTGATCTCTCTCAATTCTATCTTCAAGTTCTAAGTGTTCTTCATATATTCTATAAGTTCTAGTTTCATAAAACCAAGAACACTTTCAAGTTTGCAAGATTACTTCCAAGCTTTCTAATCCATTCCAAGTAATCATCCAAGATCAAGAAACCTTTGTTAATTACATTAGGTTATCTCTCTAATTCAAGGTAATACTCATATTCAAACTTTGATTCAATTTCTATAACTATAACAATCTTAATTCGAGCAGAAATCTTACTTGAACTTGTTTTCGTGTCATGATTCTACTTCAAGAACTTTCAAGCCATCCAAGAATCTTTTGAATCTAGATCATTTCTTGTCACTTCTAGTAGGTTTACCTACTAAACTTAAGGTAGTAATGATATTCATAACATCATTCGATTCATACATATAAGGCTATCTTATTCGAAGATTTAAACTTGTAATCACTAGAATATAGTTTAGTTAATTCTAAACTTGTTCGCAAATAAAGTTAATCCTTCTAAATTGACTTTTAAAATCAACTAAACACATGTTCTATATCTATATGATATGCTAACTTAATGATTTAAAACCTGGAAACACGAAGAACACCGTAAAACCGGACATACGCCGTCATAGTGAAATCGGGGGCTGTTTTGGGTTAACAAAAATAAAAAGTATCTTAATCTTTGAATTGGAAGTTTGTTTTCTGGAAAAATGATATTACATATGAACATGATACTATATCCAAAAATCATAGTTAAACACAAAGTGGAAGTATGTTTTTCAAAATGGTCATCAAGATGTCGTTTTTTCGACGAAAATGACTACCTCTTTAAAAAATGACTTGTAACCTATATTTCTGACTAAAAACTTATACTTTTTCTGTTTATTTTCATAAATTTTAGTTCATTATGAAACCATAGTAACTTAAATCACTCAAAACGGATTTGAAACAAAGAAATGACGGGTAAAACAAAATTGGATAAACTTGGTAGTTTTAGCTACGAAAATCTTGTAACAAATCTAGACTAAACATATCCTAACTAATTTATATTGTATTATACATATTATGTAATCTTGGGATACCATAGACACGTATACAATGTTTTGACATATCATATCGACCCATCTATATATATTATTTGGAACAACCATAGACACTTTATATGCAGTAATATTTGAGTTGGCTATACAAGGTTGAAGTTGATTCCAAAAATATATATACTTTGAGTTGTGATCTAGCCTGAGACGTGTATACACTGGGTCGTGGATTGATTCAAGATAATATATATTGATTTATTTCTCTACATCTATTTGTGGACAACTAGTTGTAGGTTACTAACGAGGACTGCAAACTTAACAAACTTAAATCATAAAAATGTAATAAAAAATGTTGTGAATATATTTCGATCATACTTTGATATATATGTACACATTTGTTATAGGTTCGTGAATCGACCAGTGGCCAAGTCTTACTTCCGGCAAAGTAAAAATCTGTGAAAGTGAGTTATAGTCCCACTTTTACAATCTAATATTTTTTTTGGGATGAGAATACATGCAGCTTTATAAATGTTTTACAAAATAGTCACAAATACGCAAAACTACATTCTATGATTGGATTATTAAACCGAATATCGCCCTTCAAGTCTGGTAACCTAAGAATAAGGGAAATGGCCCCTAATTGACGCGAATCCTAAAGATAGATCTATTGGGCTTAACAACCCCCATTAAGGTTATGGATGGTTTAGTACTTCGAGATTATTATACAGATGAGAGGTTCTGTTTTGGGGATATTCTATGCATTAAGTTAACGTCGGTTACCAGGTGTTCAACATATGAATGATTTTTATCTCTATGTAGTTTGCGAAATGCCTGATATGAGATGTGTTATAAAAATGAAATCTTGTGGTCTATTATTATGATTTGATAATATATAGGTTAAACCTATAACTCACCAACATTTTTGTTGACGTTTTAAGCAAGTTTATTCTCAGGTGATTATTAAGAGCTTCCGCTGTTGCATACTAAAATAAGGACAAGATTTGGAGTCCATGCTTGTATGATATTGTGTAAAAACTGCATTCAAGAAACTTATTTTTGATGTAATATATTCTTATTGTAAACCATTATGTAATGGTCGTGTGTAAACGGTATATTTTAGATTATCATTATTTGATAATCTACGTAATGCTTTTTAAACCTTTATCGATAAAATAAAGGTTATGGTTGTTTTAAAAATGAATGCAGTCTTTGAAAAACGTCTCATATAGAGGTCAAAACCTCGAGACGAAATCAATTAATATGGAACATTTATAATCAATATGAACGGGACATTTCATGATTTTCGTTCAATAACCGTCAATTTTTACTGATGTTTCTCGAAGAACACAATCGCACGGTTGCAGCCTGCAACTGCACGGGTACAACATGCAACCATACAGGTGTATGTGCAACCGTACGGATGCAGAAGTGTTTGAGCAACCGGGCTGTGAGCATGTAACCGTACAGATACATGATGTAACTGTATGGATGGACTTATAACTGTACAGATGCATCTGCAACCGTACGGATGTAGATCAGTGATGTACTAGTTGTTTAATTTTGTAGTTTTCTAGCCGTCATGTTGCCCGGGTGTCTAATTTTGATTAGAACACTGTACTAACTTGATTTGCCTTATGTTCAGGTGATAAGGATAAGGAAGCATCTCAGTGATAGATTATCTGAGCTAGTTGCTGGTACTCGGTGAGTGGATCTATCTCCGAATAGAGTATTAAGTAGCTGACAAGATACTTGTTCAGACTCTTTATTACTATGATTATCTATTATAGCAATGTTTTGTGTGATTTCCATGCGTAGTTAGATGTTGCCATGCTAGTTAGGACGATTGCATGACTGATTATCTGTGATCTTATGTGCACACTGTTTGTTTGGACACCAACCAAGGTGGCAAGGTTGGGAACCCACCGAGGCGGTAAGGTTGGGAACCCACCGAGGCGAAAATGTAGGGTTTATGTGAGGTCGACCATGGTAGCCTGGTCGGGTAAAGATGTTACTGTCTGCTCAGTATAGCATAGAAGGATTCATGTGTTGCGGCTGGACGGTTATGCATTGGATTCAGTAAAGTAGACTATCGGTAGATTGTAGCATGATCAGCTAAGTCGTGTTCTCGTACAAGCCTCCGATCCTCAGATTGTCAGTTGTTTTTGATATATGCTAGTTCAGGACGTTAGCATATGCGTGAACCTTGCATGTTAAGTTGCTTATGCTTGGTCTATTAGATAGAATCCATTCACTTAGCAGTTGTGCTAATCCCTCACATTTCCACCCATTGCAGGTTCGAGTACTGATGTTTAGGACGGGTGTTGCGGACGGTTTAGAAGACATGTTTGACTATGAGCTTAACTCTGATGTTTTCTTATCTTGTACTGTTTTCACGTAACACCGTCATTGTATAAGTTGTAATGAACATTAACAATGTTGGAATATAAACTACGTTTTGTAAACGTTAACCAGGGTTACTTTAGTAACTATATCTACTTTCGCTGTGATAAAAAAAATTAGGGTGTTACAGTTATGTTGAAGATAAACCTCTAATTAAGTTAATATAGATCTGATCAGCTTAGCCAATTTTAATGACCAGCCAAAACACTATTGACGCGATACATTGATTAACGGTCTACAGCGAGGTTATGCCCTCAATATGTAATGTTTAAAAGGAAGTTTGCATTCATTAATAAAAGAGCTTTCCAAATGTAGGTAATCACTAAGAATAGTCAATTCCCAAAAGTAATGTGTGATCATATACGTACATATGTATATGTATATTTATAGTGCGAAAAGCTACTTAAAGGCAAAGACGCAAGACAACTAAACCGTGGTAAATGATAATGAATGCGGTAAGATTGCGCGGAATACTAAAGAGTACGAAGGATTCTCGCAGTACTTGTGCGGAATCCTTAAGTGCGCGCACATCTTACTTCCACGCAGATCTCAAACCTATAAATAGGGAGCTTGGCCTCTCATTTTAGGTTGTTGATTCTGGAAGAATTGCTCTAGCCATATTTATCTCTCTCGTGAGTTTGCCCGAGACTTGATCTTTGTTGGTTAAGGTAATTTATGAAGACCAGGACATGGTTGTTTATCGTTTAGCACTTAACGAAATATGACAATAAGGTCCCAAAATCCTAATCGACATCCATTGTACCCCCTCATTGCACTCAATCCTTGATTAACCTTCATAGGATAATCTAGAATGGATCAATTGGTGCCATCTGTAAGACACGAATAGAATGGAAATGAGAAACTTGCGTTCATTTTAATCGAGCTATTAAACTCATTTCTTAATTCTAGTTGTCTTATTTTCTTTGTTACATTGTAGGAAATCGCTCTTGATTCAAAAGAAGTGAAAACTCGAAGGTGCTCTTGAATAAACATGACTGCGTGTAATAAAAAGAAAAATACAAGCACTATAGGTGCATCTGATCCGAAAAGTTCGAATTTTGACTTTCAAACAAGTCCTGAAGTTAGCCAACAAACTAAAGAGTTACTTGCAAAGGCATCTGCGTATGCCAAAATAACTGAAGAAACGCAATCAAATATTATGGTTGAAAAAATGAATGCTGCAAAACGAAATTTTCAGCAAGCGCGTGAAGAACAAAGATCAGAAGAAATGCGATTAAAATTGGAATCTACAAATGTGCAGGAAAATGCAGATAAAAGTTTAGCCAAAGAAAGTAATGCGCATAATAACACTGAAAGCGCAGCAAAGGAAATGTACAAAAAGACTGCGAAAAAGGTGCTTACGCCCTTAGAGGCAAAATAATTGCTGAGGGAAAGAGGTTTTGACCTCTGTATCCCAAACAATTATGAATGGCCGCTCAATGATATATCACCAAATGCGCAAAGATTAATAATTAATCATGATACAAATGCGTAAAATGACAGTCAGGAACAAAACGCTTTTGGTTCGCCAGTATTAATTTTGAAGAAAGCAAAATGCATTAAAACTCTGTTGCTTCTGATACTTCTGAAAAATCTGAAAGTGATCAAGAGGTGGTTGAAATTTCCAAATTAAAACGCAAAAGGCCTCCTACGCCTGTTCCGCTTTATTACGAAGAAGGAGAGACGTCTCAAGCCGCAAAAATGCAGACTGCGCAGACATTCTTGGCAGATATGTTCAAAAAATTGACACCAAAAGATATGCAACATAAGTTTGACCGACCAGATGTCATTCAACAAATGATTGAAAAGTACTGCGCAGAAAATAAAGAAGCGCAGCCGAAGAAAGCAGCTGAAATAACATCCGCAATAGACAAATTTGTGGAGCACATATCTGATTACCCGATTACTACACCATCCATTGTGCCCGCAACTCTGGGTGTATATTCAGGGTTAACAGATCCACTCAATTTTCTACAGAGATTTGAAGGAGTTGTAAGCACGTATAATTGGGATGAGCCGGTTGCGTGTCGCATATTTCTAATGGTGCTACAAGGCCAAGCGCGTGAATGGTTTCACAATCTAAGTGCAAGATGCATTATGGGGTTTGTGGACTTAAGAAAAAAATTTCTCTTGCAGTTTCAAAATTTGTTACTACAGAAAAAGACGCATATTGAATGCCATGATATCAAGCAAGGCTTCAAAGAGATGTTGGGAAGTCTGTTGACAAGATACATTTATTAATGTCAGAAGAACCCAAGCCTCAACGAAGATCAGAAAATTTCTGGATTTGTGCATGCGATTAATCCGCAGAGGCATCCAACTCTTGTGCGTCATTTACGCAGAGATGTACCGCGTAATTTTGCCAAAGTCATGCAAGAAACATATGACTATATCCGTTGTGGTGAAGACATCAATAAATTGCAAAATTGCGGGTGGGGTAAAGACAGGAGTTGGCTTGATGATAACGATACATACCGTGATGGTAGCGGAGATGGATATCGCGATTACAACCGCGGATCTGGACAACAGCGAAGAAATAATAATGGTGGAAATTGGCGTAATGATTGACCGCGTAACAATGGAGAAAGTGGCAATTAAGGCTATAACAACTGTGACAGGAATTATACGCGAAAGTGGAATAATGATTCCTTTGCCATAATACAAACGTTATCAAAAATGCCAAAATAAATACTTTTACAAGAGCGTGTTGCTATGGCATTTCCAGACCCTCCATAATTGAACGATAATAATAGGCGCGATAAATCTAAATTTTGTATTTTTCATGATGACTATTGTCATGATACAAATCGATGTCGTGACCTTATTGAGCTAATTGCGGATGCGGTTGCGCAAGGGAAATTGAATCATCTCTTACTTAGTAAGGAAACAAGCACAACAAATGCAATGGCGGTACCTACATTAGCAACCACGCCAAAAACACCAAATGTCAATACGGTGGTACAACAAGAGCGTAAAGCACCCGCGGTCAAGAACTTGGGTGCAAAGGTGGTGGGCAACAAGGATAGTTTGCAACAAATTCAAGTAATTAATATGGTGACTATTGATGTTGATGTGCAAAAGCATAAGCCTTGTGCAAGTTATGAAAAATGGCAGCTTGAACCTATCAACTTTATGTCAGTAAAAGATTGCGGATTGTTGGAGGAGCCAATAGTAATATCATGCAGGATTGCGGAAGCTAATATTCAGGTCATGAAAGTTCATGTCGACACTGGTAGTAGTGTTGATGTTATGTACAGTCAATATTTCCGCAAGCTGCTAAAGGATATTCAGTCCAAGCTTAAGTCAACCGCGATGTCTTTGTCAGGTTTTTCAGGGGAATCTGCATGGCCTATAGGGAAATTGGAGTTAGAGATTGAAATCATGGATGAACAAAACGCAATGTTAATGCGTAAAGTTTTGTTGAATCTGTATGTCATGAATACTGTATCGCGTTACAATATTCTTCTGGGACGCACAGCTGTATGTAAGCTGGGTATTGTTTCTTCGACAATTCATGGCATGGTAAAATTCGCAACTTCTAAAGGTATTGCAACAGTCACATCTACGGTTCCAGAACCATTATGTGCATCTATAATGGTGAGTGACAATATTGGAACAGAGGGCCATGTTGTAGTTGCAAACACGGAAGTTATGGTGATAAATTGCTCTTCAAAGTAAAAATTTGAAGTTCAGATGAGATGTTATAATGCAAATATTGGTTGTGCCAATATTAATGAAAACGTTATTGTTTAGAATTGGATATGGCGGAAGTGTTCAGCCAATGTATGTTGCTTTTTAAATGCAACAACTTGAATAATTAATAAAGTGTTTTGTCTCTGTTATAGCATCATCATACGCGGACAATATTATATTGCGAAAACTATGATAATGATGCATATGTAACATGGCAAGTCATGCATGTTACATATTTTTAACAAATATGGCATAAAGTGATGGAAAAGCCCACTTAATGCAGAATAATAATACGATTCAGAATGTAATAGATCTTATGCGAAATAGCCATTGCAATATCGCATTTGATGTGTTATGCGAAATGATTGATGATCAAAAATATGTAATAATAAGCTTGTGCGAAACTTATTAACTAGAAAACATTTTGTAAGTAACAAACTCGCAATTCTGTAAGTGATGGTAAAGCCCACTTGTCATTTTTGAGTAAATAATTGAAAAGTGTATGCAAAAAGACCGATGCTTGTAATTTTCCCAAGGTATTTGACTTAGAAATACTTGGATGCTTCGCATAAAACATATATTTGCGTAAGGATTGTTTCAGCGGACTTAGAAGATTCATAATGTGCATACTGCACGCGCATACAGGTTGTTTCGCATAAAGTAATTGCTCATTATGTGCACAATAGTAAGTAATGAAATTGCAAAGGACAACGCTAGTAATTATGAATATTAATAAATTACTTAAGCGCTATAAAAATAAACAGTTGCAACTGATAGAATGATATTAATATTGATAAAACCGCGCAAGACAGCGGTTATGGGTTACAAAATACAACGCAATGTTAATTGTGGAAAAACTATAAAGCTACAATTTTAATTCTACCACATCTTTGAAGCTGACATCTTCCTGTTTGCTAAATACAATAAGATCAGGAATGTCAATGTGCTCTATTGCCTTTCCGGTTTATGCACAAACATCATTTGCGATCTCTATGTCGCATACCTCCTTTTCAATCACTTCTGGGTATGGTGCACCAATACCATACGCAGTTGAGATTAGTGCCAAAAATTCGCAACGTTCGCGGAGTTTAACTGCGTTAAGATATGCTTGAAACTTTTTAGTAACTGGCTTGGAGTCCATAATTTTGTGGCCAAGGTCAGGAAGGTAAGCAATAAGCTGCTTGAATTTATCGTCTGTGGCAGGAAGCTGCTGCTGAGACTCTGCGGCAGTAATAAGTGTAGTCACTTAAGCTTCGGCTGATTTAAGTGAGGTTTGCACAACTTCAAGCTCTTTCTTCAGCTTCGCATTCTCTTTCTCAAGACGAGAGGCTTTCTTGTATGCTTGCTTCGCCGCGTTAGTTTGAATTTCAAGTTCAGCAACTAAGCTATCTCTGCGGTAAATATCGTCAACTAAGAAGCAGACTGCAGAGTATAAGTCCTGCACCCTAACACTCTCTATTGTTTCATCATCAACTTTCCGCAGCTCAGCACGAATATCTTCAGGGACCGTGAGACCAAGCTGTTTAATCTGGTCTACGGCTATCTCTCGATCGATATTCACATGTTCGAGGAGATGATCAAATTTCATGGATGTGATTGGACTCGCTGGGGCAAAATTCTTGTCAAAAACGTCCTCAGGTATTTCTTGCGAAATGTTGAACTGTGGACCCTCTTGAGAACTCTTGGTGAGATCGATAGGCTCTGTACAAAAATATTTGATAAAATTATTATTAAGAAAACGTAGTATGAATGCGAAGAATATTCAATAACGCATGCATAAATAGTTCGCATACCTTCTTTAGACTCCTCATGTGTAGCGCGTTTAGCGCATTTCTTGGATTTTGTTGCTGGATTAGGTGCGGTGCTTTTGCGTTTCCCTTTTTCATGAATATCAGGAATGATATTCTCGTTTATTAGTGGCTCTTCAATGTCGGTGGCTTCATCGTTATCTTCTAGCGAGCGACGGTATGAAGTAACTCCTTTAATATCTTTTACGCGCATAAGATCCGCAAGAGGAATCTCTGCGAAAATAGTGCAAAGGTGTTAACAATGATAAATATGTAAAAGTATGCGTGAAATCACAAATAAATTGTAGAAATAATGAAAGCATACCTTCGCCATCTGTATCCTTAAAGATACCTATTTGGTTGGGCCATAGCCAATGGGTAGAAATCCTGCCCACGTGAAGAGGTACAATCCCATATGGGCGGATTTGTAGGCGCGCATTGGTAATTTGCTTCAAAGTTTCTTGTTGAAACTTATCAAGATCAACGCGATCTTTGCTGTTTTTAGAATATGTGGTTGCCCAGGTACCAACGTTTTGATACTCACGAAGGGCAGTAGTTTTAACAAAGAAGAAGGATTGTTGCCAATTACCAACATTTTCTTTAGGATTATCCATTACTCCATTGCGGCACTTGAGCGTGAACCAACTGGCATCATGAAAAAGAATAGTACAAAATTTGCGGAAAACATCTAGCGAGACTGGCCTGTTAAGTGCGTTACAATACATCTCAAACAGAATGAGTTTCGCAACCGCATTAGGGTGAAATTGACCAGGACTTACTGCGTAGAACTGACACGCACTCAAGAAGAAATCAGTAAAAGGGAACCTAAGGTTACCTAAATATAATGAAGTTTCGTATATAGTAAAATAATCCTTTGGTGGATTATTAGCCGTGACACCAGCTGTAGGTGTAATAGGCTCAAATAACTCAAGCATGGGGTAGTTGAGTTTGATTTGTGCGAGCTTTTCATCCGTAATAAGCGACTCAAAGTCATTAACAGATGGACCAGCAACAGAGGGAGAAGGTGATGTCGACATAATGAAGGAAAAAGGTAAAGGTTTTTGTGTAAGTAAGAGAGTGCAAAGTAAACGCAGAAAGTTGGAAGATTATGTTGAAGATTATAAGAGTAATTTTTTGAGAGAGAAAATGGCAAGGGAAAGTGAACTTTCCAATATGCGGCTATATCTTCTATTTATACCCTCAAGATAGCAAAGTACCATTTAAATGTAATCATCACAAATCAACGGCTATTAAAATGCGTAAGGATTTCAACGGTTATAAATATAGCCGTTAAAATAAGTAATACGATACGATGGATCATTTGCAAGATATGCGTAATTGCATATCAATGTGTAACTATGCGAATATTTTTAAAAGATCATGCAAACTACAATTTTTATTTTTTAGAGTTTATTGTATTACATTTTCTGCAAAAATGTAACACAATAAAATGGGGGGACTTGATCATATACATACATATGTATATGTATATTTTTAGTGCGATAAGCTACTTAAAGGCAAAGACGCAAGACAGCTAAACCGCGGTAAATGATAATGAATGCGGTAAGATTGCGCGGAATATTAAAGAGTTTGAAGGATTCTCGCAGTACTTGTGCGGAATGCCTAAGTGCGTGCACATCTTACTTCCGCGTAGATCTCAAACCTATAAGTAGGGAGCTTGGCCTCTCATTTTAGGTTGTTGATTCTGGAAGAATTGCTCTAGCCATATTGATCTCTCTTGTGAGTTTGCCCGAGACTTGATCTTTGTTGGTTAAGGTAATTTACGAAGACCGGGACATGGTTGTTGATCGCTTAGCACTTAACGAAATATGACCATAAGGTCCTAAAATCCTAATTGACATCCATCGTACCCCCTCATTACACTCAATCCTTGATTAACCTTCATAGGATAATCTAGGATTGATCAATGTGTTTCTAATAATAGCAGGTTTAGAAAGATTTCTCATATTAGAAAGTTTCCAAAAATAGTAAGTTTCTAAAAATAAAAAATTCCACAAGTAGTAAGTTGACTAGAAAGTCATTGTAGAACAAAGTATGTAACACGTGAATGCAAAACATTTTGAAAATATGGCATCTATGAATCCATGCAGCACATTGAGCAAATATCGACTAACAGCGAAAGCACTCTAAGTATATGAGAATAAAGATACTTAAAAAGTCAACACGAATGTTGGTGAGTTATAGGTTTAATATTGCAAACAATATTAAATAGGACCACAAGATTTCAATGCTAGAAAACATCTTTAACAAGTTCATCCAAAATTTATCAAAAAGTTTCAACATTTTTGAGCACCCGGTAACTGAACTTAACGTAAATAAAAAGTAGCTCTGTAGTAAAATACACCAATTCGCGTGTACCGCTCTCAAATACTATACGCCCGTTAAATGCTAGCTCGACTAGCCCAGAATGGGATGTCAAGCCTTATGGATCCATATATATGAATTAGCGCCCACGTGTTTAAAAACCGTTAGTTACTAGTTACTAAAGCTAAGGAAGTTTTGAATCAAACTTAGTGTAGAATAAAGTTAAGAACTTGTGTCTGTTGTGTAAAATAAAAGCGTATGTATTCTCATCCCAAAAGTATAAAGTAAAAACGGGACTACAATCCACTTTGGTTGCACGGTAAAAAGTCTCGATATCAGAGTGTCAAAGTTGTCACTAGAAAACATATGTAATCATTTAATTATGCACAAGTTGGCAAAATAGTGTGCAACATAATAGTTCAGGTCATAGTATAATCATATTCTTGTTTCTCGAGATTGACACGAAAAGGCAACAAAAGTCAACCCAAGTCCACTCTTGCAAATAATAGTCAACACTTTCAAAACGTAAACAATAACCACTTTTGACCTTAAATATATGTAAATTTTACATCTCATAATGTTTCGCTAATATATTTGTATTTTAACAGACGCGTAAAGTTTAACAAATGACTTTGACTTGAAAATGTTGACCAGAAAAAGTAAACTGATTTTAAGTGATATTTTACACTTTAAATAATATGTCTTTTCACAAAATACAATTTAACTAGTGACCGTGCTTAGTAGTGTTCAGTAAGATAGTAGTGTCTAGTAAAACAATAGTGTTCAGTAGTGTCACTACTTTGTTTAAACCAACTAGCACTTTGACACTACTAACCACTACACAATTTTTACACATGACAAAAAAACTAAGTAGTGCAATATTTAGAATTCACACTACTTTTTGACTCAAAGGTTTCAACATATGTTAATCACAAACTACACGTTTTTAACGCTACAATTTTAGTATAAAATATAAACTAGCAACCAAGACTCTAAATAATAGAACAATACTAGAAAAAGCTTTCTTTTTATACTTCAAGCACACACGAAAATATTCATTTCTTGAACCCAAACCAATAATCCCAAACCTTCGTTCGTTAGCAAAAACTACCGTTTTAAAAACATATGAACTGCTGTGACTTTCGGATTTTCTAGAAAAATCATCGCAACTCCAGATCAGTTTCCGCCAATTGGAGTTGCGGTGATTTTAAATTATAAACCTACTTAAAAATTCCCATGATCGGGTTTGACTCAGAAAATCATAGTAATGTACGCACTAGCTGGTCAGATCAGTTTTCCAGAACACACACAAAAACATAAATTGATCATATCTTGGAAACCGTTCGTCAAAAAATCAAGTGTCATACATGAAAGTATAACTACTCAAAACAAGGAATCCAAATATGAAATCATAATATTTTTATAAAATTACTTATTGATCAAAAACATCAGATATAAACTCCAATTTTAATCTCTTTAACACATGGGTAAACAAATCAACACATACACGCATATATAATCAACCACTCGAGCCCTAGACATGATTATAACATTAATATGAATCAAAAACACAGAAATCTTAGGGTTTGTTATTCATACCAAATTAAGCAAAGAATCCTATCAATACATGAAAGAATCGAATACGGGAGCACTTCTTGCAGTTAGAACTTAATTAAATGAGAAAAATAGATGAAGCATTTATGATGATGATGTAGGATTAATGTGGAAGGAACAACATATAACTATATGGCCAACTTCATTTGAGCCTTCGGGGTCACACACATATACACCGAGACGTCAAATAATATATATATATATATATATATATATATATATATATATATATATATATATATATATATATATATATATATATATATATATATATATATATATGATGTATATATATATTACTCAAGTAACAAAATAGTAAATCGAAATTAATTAATTTACTATTCATATGAATAGTAAATGGAACGAAATTAATTAATTTACTATTCACATGAAAGCGACATGATAGAAATTATTAATTATAAGTTACATAACATACCCCTAAAGTATTTGAGAAATATGACTTTTTAAAACCAAATCAAACGAAATTTGATATTACGGACAAAGAAATCGAAAACAAGATATTCTTTTGATTTACTTTATGCTACCAAACAAACGGGGTATATCATATATTCATATATATGTTCGTTGGGTTATGAGATGAAAAAGAGAGAAAGTAAGAAAAGAAATAACATTGTTTCATACAGAGTATTATTTTGGGTTTATAATATTAATCAAAGGTTGATTAATTATTACTTGAGTTTGGACTAGTATCCATTGACGTTGTTTGAAGTGTAGTGTGGACTATCCAAAGAGACGGTCATACTTTTGATCGTACGTTTCTCTCCGTTCATCAGTTTCTCCAAGAAAGGTATATCGTTAATTACTCACTTTGTGAATTACATATTCTGACAATTATTAGTGGTGTAACTGGATTTTTGGGATCTTTAATCATGTGCATGTTTTATTAAATTTAAATATATAAACATTTAATTTTATAAATGGTTTATAAAATAATAATTGATTTTTATTTTAACTATCCGCTGCGTTAATATGATTTAAAAGTACACACGATTTTCCATCAGTGGTATCCGAGCTGCTTTTACACCATCTTAATTGTCGCGTGATTTTCTTTAGATTTAGCTTTGTGGTGAATTGGTAAGAGTCAAAACCTTTATGGTTTTGAAAGTCAACTTTGTTGATTACCTCATGACGCACGAATAAGATCCGAAAAAACAATCACTATTATAAATTTTGAATTTATTTATTATGGCTTGAATAATTGTTGTTTATTTCATTCCATGGTTGTACACATGTATTGTAACCATGGACAAGCCATATGTAGGCTTTAAAAACGTAGTTATTAAAATTATGATTGCACACATAGTCCATAATGCCCCGACCTATGTATGATTGTTGTGATTGTTGATTACAGCAATATTAAGTCATATTGATTATTTATTTTTATAAGAAAGGCCATTTTGAAGCCAAAGTTGTATTATATTCATTTTTCATTTTCATAGTATTGTATTTAAGTTTATTCTAAATTGTAAAAGTATAAGATTAGTTGTATTTTTCAATTTTAAATAAATGTAATAAGATGAAGATTAAATATAAAGATGCAACGTGGAGTTTGACTTAAAAGATGGCGAACAGGTCAATTTGACAACAATGACGTTTGTCAAGTTTTCACTTAATTCTTGAATTAAGTGGGAGCTACGATATTACACTTAGTTTGACCTCTTGATCCCATGTCGGCTCATGGGATCAAGCATAGGATTTTTGGGCTAGGCTATGTGTGTGTGATGCATGATATGGTTGTGTTTTATTTTACACATTTATATTTAATTGTTAATTATAATATATGTTAAATGTTTTTGATGAAAACATCAAATAAAACTAGTAACGAGTTTCAAAGATTAAAATAGATAATTTTAAAAGGTTAAACTCTAACGAGTTTAAAGTTAAATATTTTTTGAAACTCAAATAATATATATGGGCGACATCTTTTAAAACTGTTTTAAAACGATAAACAATGTGTATTTGTTATTTTTATATGTAAAATAAAATAACAAACTAGACGCATAAACACGATTGACATATATATAATTGGTTAAAATGTTTTTTTAACTAAATGTGTAACGAATCTTGTGTGCATGTATTATTCGTTAACACAAACATTTTCAAAATACCCGTCAAATTTAAGTCATGCCATCCAATGAGCTTGCAAACACCCCTCGTTATTTTTTGATTATGGTGAGACCTAATCGAATTATAGCCACGAGGTGGATTTTCAGTTACGAGTGAGACTAGGCTGAATTTCCATAGTTTCCAAATCGGACGACTTAATCGTATTCATGGTGAGACCTGAGTTCGAGGCAATGATGGGACAAACATGCCAATTAAGATAATAGTGGGTTGTTAGACTACACATATTTCTAGGTCCCATAAAAATCTAAGAGTTGCATCTGTGATGCAATTGGTACTCGCTATGTTAGGACCCCGAAGTTATATAATGTTAATGTGAAATAAGCTTAAATGATGGTTCCTTAGAAGATGGTTATATAAGGAACCTAAGTAGTCCTAATTAGATAGCCATTGCATTGTAACTGAGTTTTAGAAGTTGTGGAATGTAAATCTTATTGATTCTCTCTCATACCGAGTCTCCTTTACACTTACCGAATCTCATTCTAACTTGTCTTTACTTCTAATCTTAACATAATCTGACCTATCATTTGGTATCAGAGCTTCCAGGGAGTGATATTACATCACTAGATCGATCCAGAGATTGAAGATTACAAAATCTGAGCACTCTCGGTATATTGAATCAGATTCAGTATAATCGAATCTGATAATCTGACGTTTAGATTCTTGTGATAAGTTCAGCGAAGGTGTATTAGGTTGATTAGAAAGAGTTTCAATCATCATTACAACTTTTTAACATCAATTATGAAGAATCAAGTTGATTTTTAGAGTTCGTGGCTAAAACTCTCGGTATTCATCATTTCCAGCTTGATTCTGTAGTTTAGTAAAGGTTTGAGGTTTCATATGTGATCGTGAGGTGTTTAATCACATTTTTGATGGTTTAATTTCATCAATTCTTCAAGTTTTGAAGATTTGATCTACATTCAGTATCGTAACTGCCATTCCGAATCTGCTTCAAAGCTATTAATTCTCAATCAGTGTTGCAGATTGTGGTGTGTTTGTGATTCTATCACATTCGGTTTGGTCATACGCAGCTAATTGGTGTGATTTGAGAAAGGATTCGTTTGAATTCTAAGTTTTCATACTTAGACTCGGTATTGTCAACTACTACAGTTGACATTCGGTATCCTATACATTCGGTATCTTTGATATTTTATGTGATACTAACTTTTTTCCTTGTGCAGCAAGCTTACAGAGTCTAATTCAAAGGAATTAAATTGTGTTTGAATTCAAATTCATACAGAATCTGACTACCGAGTCAGATATCGAATCAGAATCTCGGTATCACTTAATTCATTGATTTTAAGTGTTCTCAGGCTACAATTCTTGTGGTTACCGAATCTATACTAAATCTGGGTGTGTTACTTGTATTTCTAATCAGTTTCTGATACAGAATATGGTTTACCGAATCTGCTACAGTACAGAATCTGTACCGAATCAGCTACAGTACCGAAACAGATACCGAATCTGACATTTTTGTTAGATTGTTGTGATTTTTCATCCTAGATTTGTGTAATACCGAATCTTTACCGAATCTACCTCATTTTCAAGATGTCTACTCAAGTGTTGTTTGATGGCAAGTACACTCAGTGGCTTCACCGAATCACTCAGTACATAGACTATAAGGTTGAGAAAGCAAAGTACATATGAGCTTCTCTTAGAGATGGTCCAGTTGTAGATTATCATCCGGATACTGGTATGCCAATTCAGTCTATGAACTTTCTGGTGATAAATGTGAGAGAGCTCAGTGTGACATAGAGGCAAAGAACATTGTTATGCAAGCTATCCCGTATGAGTTGTTTGAAAATGTTGATAGCAACACTACTGCAAAAGATATATGGGATGAGATCAAACGACAGCAAGAAGGTTATGACATGTCAGATGTTACTAAACTAAATAAGGCTCTGAGATTTTATGAAGATTTCAAGCAGGAACCTGATGAACCACTCAAGGATACCTACCGTCATTTCAATGGTGTTCTCAATGAGTTGAAAAGGTGCAAGATCATAAAAGTAAATGCTGAAGTCAACATGAAATTTCTCAAAAAGCTCAATGTTGATTAGCTTCCTTATGGAACCATTGTTCGATCTACTAAAGAGATTGACAAGTTGACTATTGATAGTGCTCCAAATGAACATATATTTAGGCACAATATCCTTCCAATATGTAAAGTTTTCAGTTGCAATTGTTCTATTTTCAAGTAATATTCATTTAAATAAATAAGTGCGAAGATAAAAGAAGAAAACGAAGATTTGAAGATGCAAACGTCCAAAATGCTCAAACGTACAAGTTAAACTCCAAGTGGTTCAATTTATTGATGAATAACGACTAAATATTGATAAAAGTACAAGTCGCGGAACGCAAAGTACAAGATATTAGATCATACGAAAAGTCGTTCGAGAAACTGGAACCGAGACATAAACCGGCCGTAAATGTACGAAACAACGGAGCCAAAATTACAAGTCAACTATGCACAAGAATATAATATAATATATAAATAATTATATAAATTATATTTATATATTAAATAAATAAGTCGACAAGCTAGGAAACAAAAGTTGGTGAGCTGGATACTGAACCTCCACGATCGCGGAGCTGCATAGGGTAAAACCTCCACGATCGCGGAGCTGCCAAAATCAGAATTTTCCTATAAAAGGCACGAGCTTCTGCCGAATCCATTACACCATCTACATATCTCTCCCTCTGTTAATATTATATATATATATATATATATATATATATATATATATATATAACTAAACTAATACGGAGTATATTATATATATATATATATATATATATATATATATATATATATATATATATATATATATATATATATATATATATATATATATATATATATATATATATATATATATATATAATATACTCCGTATTAGTTTAGTTTTATATTAGTTAGTTTGGGTAATGTAAATGGTTATTTTACGGGTTTTAAAGTCAGAGCTCTGTCCCTGTAACACTACGCGATTAATGATCACTGTAAGCTAAATTCTCCTTTTAAAATTAATGTCTCGTATTTAAGTTATTATTATGCTTATTTGAGCCGAAGTAATCGTGAATGTTGGGCTAAATATTAAGACGGGGTTATTGGGCTTTGGACCATAATTGGGGTTTGGACAAAAGACCGACACTTGTGAAAATTGGACTATGAGCTATTAATGGGCTTTATATTCGATTAACTATATGATATCTTGTTAATTTAATGTAGAGATTTACAACTTGACGTATTTATATATAACCACATACGCTTGATCGGGTACGGTAAGCGGAATATCTATAAATACTAATAATTGTTCATTTAACCGGACACGGGGATGGATTAATAGTCAATGGACTCATTAAAACAGGGGTGGATTACATTCAAGGGTAATTGGTGTAATTGTTAATAAAGTATTAAAACCTTGGATTACATGCAGTCGATAACCTGGTGTAATCATTAACAAAGTATTAAGACCTTATTACGGTTTAAATCCCCAATTAGTTGGAATACTTGACTTCGGGTATAAGGTTAATTTGGCGAAAACCCTCGCACTTTATAATTATGACCGATGGACTATTATGGACAAAACTAGATGGACTTATCAAATAATCCAGGACAAAGGACAATTAATCCAGATATATATATACACGAATATATCACAGGTAATTTTATCGACTTAAGGATTCAGTTTCATGTCGCTATACTACTGTTTAATTTGTCCACTTAATTGAATAATAGGTCGACCCCAAGTCAAGAAATCGTACTGGTTTGTTAGCAGTCTCCATCGTTTTTGTTTTTATTTTATTTATCTTCAAAAATTATTCTCAATGACGACAGAATCAATATATAAAAATCGTCTTGTGTTGTGGAGAGAAGCATTCGAGTCTTTCTTCAACACAATCATTTATCAAGCTTAATTATTTCAAACCAGTCGAATTAAACAGAGATATGAGCGAAACCAAGAACAGACACCCTGTTCTTGAACCTTTTTATCAACACCTCGAATTTCAAATCAATTTAAAAATCCATAAATGTAGGATTGTTAGAAATCTTTTATTGAAACAATCTGTGAAATCTAAGCTTTTAATTCCTTCTTTTACTTACGAATTTTGGAGTCAAAGTTATCTTCTAAAAAGTCAAACCTTATGTTCATCACAAAAATGGAACTCATTTTTATGTTTTAAGTCTAATTAAGATTACAGAAAGTTTCTAGGAGGGGTTTGAAAGATATTTCATGTTGATATCGTGAGCTATAACACTCTAAATTATCGATTGTGATTTGAAGTTTGAAGACGGGTTTCAGGTCTGGTAAAAACGAATTTATTTATTTTTTTTTAATTAATCCAATACATTCTTTAAATGTTTGAGTCTTAAAATTAACTAGATATAATGTATAATTATAGGCATAAACATCCTAAACTTTTAAATTGATTTACACTCATATTTTTTTTTTCCGAAGGCTGTTACAGCCATTATATTTTTTTTGCTATCCTAGTTAAACTAATTAATTACAAATGGTATTTTAGTTTCAATTAAAAGTCATAAAAAGTTGCTGATTTGTATTTGAATAGGGATTTAACCCTGGTCGATTTAGTTTGGAGTGAAGAAGAAGAGGGAACAGAATTATAGGATATATGGATTTAGATTGATATTAAAACAGAAAAACAGGTATAGTAGAGTGGTTAGGGTGTTATTTGGGTTAGCGGGAGGTCAAGGGTTCGAGTCTTGGCAATGACGTTCTATTCTTTTTGAAGCCTAATTCGTGTGAGGTAGTAATTTTGTTATTTTATTTTTATTTTTAATATTATTATTATTAGTATTATTATTGTTATTAATTATTGTTACTATGTTAGGAATTGTTAGTACAAACAATAATAGAAATGATTATGTTATCATTAATCAAATTAATAATAATATCATTATTGTTATTATTAGTATTATCATTTAATATTATAATTATTATTAATGTTATTAACACAAGTATTAGTTATCAGTTATTATTATTAAGATTAAGACTATTATTATTATTATTATTATTATTATTATTATTATTATTATTATTATTATTATTATTATTATTATTATTATTATTATTATTATTATTTTTATTAAGACGAATACATGTATCATTTTATGATTATTAGTATTATTATTATTACTAGTATCATAGTTATTATTAGTATTATCATCACACTCACAACCATTATTATCATTATCACTAATATCAGTAGTAGTAAAATTATCATAGTTATTATTAATATCAATATTGGTATTATTATTATTACCTTTATTACTAAAAGTAACATTGTTTGTAAATCTGTCGATTTGTTAAAACTAGTAATATCATTAAAATTATCATATTTAGTATCATTATTATTATTATTATCAAAAAAATATCTTTCCAAATAGATAAATATTTTGTACATAAATATACTTATTACATATACTATAATTATAATAAAATTTCATATAACTATATATATCAAACCTATTAATATTATTTATATAGATACATACAAATAACAAACTATCGACTTCTAAATATAACATTAAAAAATTATGTATATAAGTATGGATATATTAATATAACTATATAAATATTAACCATTATGAATATATACACAAAATAAACATATATAAAATATAAATTAATGATATAATAAATAAATTTGTTCAATTACGATTATATATTTTAATATATATATATATATATATATATATATATATATATATATATATATATATATATATATATATATATATATATATATATATATATATATATATACAAATGATATAGGTTCGTGAATCCAAGGCCAACCCTGCATTGTTCAGTTGTTCAATGTCGTCATATGTATATTTACTACAAAATACAGTATGGGGAGTTCATTTGATTCCCTTTTACTCTTTACATTTTTGGGACTGAGAATACATGCGCCGTTTTTATAACTGCTTTATTAAATGCTTTTGAAATATGTTGTGAACTACAAATACATGAAATGCTTTTATAAATGTTTGACGAGATAAACACAAGCAAAACATTCCTCGAAATGAATTATTATGCAGACAGAAGTTTTTTGGATTATTATTGAATAAGTTAGACGTTATAATTGCCACTAATTGTTGTGAATATTTCCCCTGATTATTATTGCTTGGTAACCTAAGAATTAGAATCGGGTATGACCCTAATTAACGCGAATCCTAAAGGTAGCTACCGGGTTTAACACCCCCACCCAGAATGTTCACTAGACGGAAGAGCTAGTGGGCGTGGTGTTTAGTACTTCGAGATTTATATATTATACAGACGAGATGTTCTGTTTTGGGGATATTATTGATGCGCATTATATGTTAAGGTTAGTTACCAAGCCACGCAATGAATGAAAAGTGAATGTTATGTATCGAGAGAATGATTTTATACACAGGTTATATGTATGATATTTTGTACACGAGATATGTATACGGTTACTAAGATTTATGAAAATGGTTTAGTACTCGAGATAGGTGTACTGTATTTTAATCTTGTGGTCAATCAAAATGATGAATTTTATTGTCTAAGATAAACTTATGAACTCACCAACCTTTTGGTTGACACTTTAAAGCATGTTTATTCTCAGGTATGAAAGATATCTTCTGTTGTGCATTTGCTCTTTTAGAGACATTACTTGGAGTCGATCATCACAATGGGACAAGATGTTGGTGACTTCGTCCAGATGAATTAGGACGGGGTATGACACTTGTCTAAGGTAAAGCTAGCATGAATTTTCAAAAGATCAAAAGTTTTCATAAAGATCCAATTTCCTTAAGGATCTAAATTTTCATAGTCATGTGGGTCTGTAAACCACATCGTTACTATCATTGTTTATACCGCCGTATTAAAACCACTGATGTATAAAGTGTGAGAATAAAAAAAAGTGATTCGAGTGAAGTGTGATTTAATTTCAAGTTCTGTATTGCTTGAGGACAAGCAATGCTCAAGTGTGGGGATATTTGATAGTGCTCCAAATGAACATATATTTAGGCGCAATATCCTTCCAATACGTAAAGTTTTCAGTTGCAATTGTTCAATTTTCAAGTAATATTAGTTTAAATAAATAAGTGCGAAGATAAAAGAAGAAAACGAAGATTTGAAGATGCAAACGTCCAAAATGCTCAAACGTACAAGTTAAACTTCAAGTGGTTCAATTTATTGATTAATAACGTCTAAATATTGATAAAAGTACAAGTCGCGGAACGCAAAGTACAAGATATTAAATCATACGAAAAGTCGTTCGAGAAACCGGAACCGAGACATAAACCGGGCGTAAATGTACGAGACAACGGAGCCAAAATTACAAATCAACTATGCACAAGAATATAATATAATATATAAATAATTATATAAATTATATTTATATATTAAATAAATAAGTCGACAAGCTAGGAAACAAAAGTTGGTGAGCTGGATACTGAACCTCCACGATCGCGGAGCTGCATAGGGTAAAACCTCCACGTTCGCGGAGCTACCAAAATCAGAATTTTCCTATAAAAGGCACGAGCTTCTGCCAAATCCATTACACCATCTACATATCTCTCCCTCTATTAATATATATATATATATATATATATATACATATATATATATATGTATATATATATGTATATATATATATATACGTATATATATATATACATATATATGTATATATGTATATATATATATATATGTATATATATATACATATATATGTATATATATATACATATATATGTATATATATATATACGTATATATATATATATACATATATATATATATGTATATATATATACGTATATATATATGTATATATATATGTATATATATATATGTATATATATATGTATATATGTATATATATATGTATATATGTATATATATATATATATATATATATATATATATATAATATATCAGTTTAGTTTTATATTAGTTAGTTTGGGTAATGTAAACGGTTATTTACGGGTTTTAAAGTCGGAGCTCTGTCCCGATAACACTACGCGATTAATGATCACTGTAAGCTAAATTCTCCTTTTTAAATTAATGTCTCGTATTTAAGTTATTATTATGCTTATTTGAGCCAAAGTAATCGTGAATGTGGAAATTGGGGTTTGGACAAAAGGCCTACACTTGTGGAAATTGGACTATGGGCTATTAATGGGCTTTATATTCGATTAACTAAAGGATATCTTGTTAATTTAATGTAGAGATTTACAACTTGACGTATTTATATATAACCACATACGCTTGATAGGGTACGGTAGGCGGGATATCTATAAATACTAATAATTATTCATTTGACCGGACACGGGGATGGATTAATAGTCAATGGACTCATTAAAACATGGGTGGATTACATTCAAGGGTAATTGGTGTAATTGTTAATAAAGTATTAAAACCTTGGATTACACGCAGTCAATAACCTGGTGTAATCATTAACAATTTATTAAGACCTTATTATAGTTTAAATCTCCAATTAGTTGGAATACTTGACTTCGGGTACAAGGTTAATTTGGCGTAGACCCTCGCACTTTATAATTATGACCGATGGACTATTATGGACAAAACCAGATGGACTTATCAAATAATCCAGGACAAAGGACAATTAACCCAGGATAATAAATTAAAATCAAAACGTCAAACATCATGATTACGGAAGTTTAAATAAGCATAATTATTTTATTTCATTTCTTATCACAATTTTATATTTCGTCATTTAAATATCGTTATTTATTTTACGCTTTAAATTAAGTTATATATAATATTTTGCATTAGGTTTTAATTGTGACTTAAAATATAATATCGACAAAGCGGTCATTAAACGGTAAACCCCCTTTTATAATAATAATAATTGTAATATATATATATATATATATATATATATATATATATATATATATATATATATATATATATATATATATATATATATATATATATATATATATATATATATTATATATTTTGTACAAATAGTTATATAAAAATATAGTGTAAAATAAGCCGTCTCCCTGTGGAACGAACCGGACTTACTAAAAACTATACTACTCTACGATTAGGTACACTGCCTATAGTGTTGTAGCAAGGTTTAGGTATATCCCATCTGTAAATAAATTAAATAAAATTTGGGTAATATTTCTTCATATTTTGTAATAAAAATAATAGTATTTCGTACACCTCCGCTTCACACATCAACTATTCATGAGCTTGTTGGAGTTCTTATGCATTACCAACCTGAAGTGTCTAAACTTCAAGAAGGAAGGAAAGAGTCATCTCCATGTGATCCTCTTGCTCTCATTGCCAAAAAGAAGAGCAAATTATTTACGACTTCCAAACGTTTGTCCAAGAAAGTGCTTGTTGAAGAATCAACTGATTCTGAAGAGTTGAATCTTTCTGATGTTGATGATTCTCACCTTGAATTAGTCAAAATGGCAGTCATGTTCACAAAAGCCTTGAACAAACACAAGTTCAAAGGCAAATAAAGCAATTAACGCAAGAACTCATCGTCTTTCTCGTACTACAAGAAAGCCGATCACTCAAAACAACAACAACGTGCTGATGATTCCAAGAAGGATGAATCAATCTGTTTCAATTGTGGCAAAGCTGGTCATTAATCTCGTGAGTGCAAGATGCCTAAGAAGAAAGATGCAGCTTACTACAAAAAGAAACTGTTGATGGCTAAGATTGTAGAAACTGGGGGAGAGCTGAAACCAGTTGATGATACTTAGTTTAACTGGACTGACGATTCAGATTCAGAGGTGGAACATGCAAATGTTTGCAAGGTGACTAAGCTCATCAAAGCTAAGGAAGCAATGGAGAATTCTGACTCAGCATCTGATGATGATGAGGTACAATCATCTGAAATTCCACCAGATTTTATAAAAGTGCAAAATGACATGATGAAGAATTTAGTCTCAATGTCAAAAGAAGTCAAAGGTTTAAAATCTAAAAACAAGATTTTAAAAGATAAAATCAAACTTTCTGAGACCAAATCATCTTCATCTAAATTACAATCGGAATTACAAAGATTGACTGTCCAACTCAGCTCCACAGAAACTGAGTTGGAAGATCTTAAAAAATCAATTCATCCGATTAAGGTCGAAAGGACAGATTATCGTCTAAAATCGGAACGACTTGCAGAAAAAGTTTAATTTCTAGAAAAAGATCTTTCTGATTTGAAAACTCAACATGAACCCACACTTTCAAAGCTAAACAAGAAAATTATTCAATTGAAAAACACCATAATTGAAAAGAACTCTGAAATCTCTTCATTGTCAAAAGAGTCTTTTCGAATGAAAGCATAACTTGCTCGATATGAGGACAAACTCTATCGAACAGAACAATCCAAAGCTATCATGAATATGGAACTTTCAAAACAAACGATTTTTATGAATAGAACAAAAACAATTCATGGTGAAAAGTGGGGGTGGGGTTATGAAGATCCTAAGATCTTAGATAATGCTTCCAAAAAGATTCCAGGATTATATCATTCTGATTACTTTCAAGCTGGTTTACCATCTCATTTTGTGCATGCTTCTGATGCTGATTTTAATAATATTATTGTTAATCGCAAATCTAGGAAATACCATCAAATTAGCTTAATGTATGAGAAAATTAATACTAAAATGGGTAAATCAAAACCTGATTTCTTGAAGGAACTTGTTGAAACTGAAAAGAATATGCAACATCAAAATTATTTTCCTAAACGTAGACTGGTTTATATCCCAACACTCATGCTAGAGAAATACATTTTAATGCTTGAGAATGAAGTGTTTAACAAACCTAGTTCTAGCATTATTTCCAAAGATGAAGTGTTTGATGAACCAACTTTTGATGTGAAACCAATTCTACCGACCTTACCTGCATGTTCTAAGAATGTTTTCTGTGAAGACCTAGCACATGAACTAACTGTCTTCTTTGAGACAGAATCCCTAGGTCAACCTGATTTAGATGTAAAGGTAGAACCTCGAGATGAACCAACTGTTGAAAACTTGATAGACTTTGACACAACAATTGATCCTTTGAATAAATTTTATGCAAACATACCTGTTGTACAAAACTTGAAACGTATATTAGGTATAGTTGAACAGGAAAATGTTGATTTGCAACTTAAGTGTCAATCATTAGAACAAATGCTTGCTTTGTGTGATAAGTTGCCTCCACTTCCTAAGAAAGAATGTACTTATGATTTTAAGGAAGGTGAAGTGCTAGTTTCTGCAGAGGAATTATGTCTTGAGATTAAGAGCTTAAAACAAAAAATAATTCAACTGAAACAGGCTAACACACTTAAACAATCATCTACTGTTGAAACCAATGTGCCTGAATGTGTTGGTGGGATTAATAAGAAAGGGAAGGGAACAACAACATCTACGGATGCAAAACTCATTACTATTCTTCAAAACCCACTACGTTTTCAAATTGGTAAACGTGTTTCAAAAGTTGCACCTTCAACCCAATTTGTTGTCATGAGAGTTCATTCTTAAAATGGTTCAGTGTTAACTGAAAAGATTCCTATGATTCAAATGTCAAATCAATCAAAGGAAAGTCTTTTAACGAAATCAGTCAAGTCAACACAACACACGAGTCCAAAACCTGATTTGAGTGAGTATGATGCAAAGGAACATAAAATCAAATTGGAAATTTTGAAAAATCAATCATTTCATGTGTCAACTGAAAAGTTTGTACGTCTAACTAACAGATGTGCTTTTCGTGTCACAGGTCATAATCCAAATTTGACTTACAAGTCTGTATGAGTTCCTAAGTCCACGACTAAGAAAGTAGCAACCAAACCAAAGCAATCTACTAGTCGACCTAGGAAATCATCTCATGTCTTTCAATTTTGTCTGTGAACAAAACATCTGCTTGGAATAAGTTGTGTGTTAAGACTTCTGATAATGATGTAAAACTTGATATTGCGTACGATGCTTCATGTAATGTGGTTTTAAATGATGCTTTATTGTCTAAATTGCATGATGCTTTACGTGATTATCTCATTGTTGATCCAAAGTTTATTGTTGGTACTAACCGTAGAGGACCCAAGAAACTTTGGGTACCTAAACTGAAATGTCCCGTTCTTATTGATTAAAAACGTTCCATATTAATTGATTTCGTTGCGAGGTTTTGACCTCTATATGAGACCTTTTTTTTCAAAGACTGCATTCATTTTTAAAACAAACCATAACCTTTGTTTCATAAATAAAGGTTTAAAAAGCTTTACGTAGATTATCAAATAATGATAATCTAAAATATCCTGTTTACACACGACCATTACATAATGGTTTACAATAAAAATATGTTACATCGAAATCAGTTTCTTGAATGCAGTTTTTACACAATATCATACGGACATGGACTCCAAATCTTGTCCTTATTTTAGTATGCAACAGCGGAAGCTCTTAATATTCACCTCAGAATAAACATGCTTTAAACGTCAACAAAAATGTTGGTGAGCTATAGGTTTAGCCTATATATATCAAATCGTAACAATAGACCACAAGATTTCATATTTCAATACACATCCCATACATAGAGATAAAAATCATTCATATGGTGAACACCTGGTAACCGACATTAACAAGATGCATATATAAGAATATCCACATCATTCCGGGACACCCTTCGGATATGATATAAATTTCGAAGTACTAAAGCATCTGGTACTTTGGATGGGGTTTGTTAGGCCCAATAGATCTATCTTTAGGATTCGCGTCAATTAGGGTGTCTGTTCCCTAATTCTTAGATTACCAGACTTAATAAAAAAGGGCATATTCGATTTCGATAATTCAACCATAGAATGTAGTTTCACGTACTTGTGTCTATTTTGTAAATCATTTATAAAACCTGCATGTATTCTCATCCCAAAAATATTAGATTTTAAAAGTGGGACTATAACTCACTTTCACAGATTTTTACTTCGTCGGGAAGTAAGACTTGGCCACTGGTTGATTCACGAACCTATAACAATATATACATATATATTAAAGTATGTTCAAAATATATTTACAATACTTTTAATACATTTTGATGTTTTAAGTTTATTAAGTCAGCTGTCCTCGTTAGTAACCTACAACTAGTTGTCCACAGTTACATGTACAGAAATAAATCGATAAATATTATCTTGAATCAATCCACGACCCAGTGTATACGTATCTCAGTATTGATCACAACTCAAACTATATATATATTTTGGAATCAACCTCAACCCTGTATTGCTAACTCCAACATTCACATATAGAGCGTCTATGGTTGTTCCGCAATATATATATAGATGGGTCGACATGATAGGTCAAAACATTGTATACGTGTCTATGGTATCTCAAGATTACATAATATACAATATAAGTTGATTAGGTTATGGTTGGAATAGATTTATTACTAACTTTCACGTAGGTAAAATGAGTAGTTTTTATCAATCTTGTTTTACTCGCCAGTTCTTCGTTTCTAATCCGTTTTGAGTGATTCCAGTGGCCACAGTTTTGTATTGAACTTAAATTTATGAATCTAAATAGAAAAAGTATATGTTTATAGTCAGAAATACAAGTTACAAGTCGTTTTTGAAAGAGGTAGTCATTTCCGTCGAAAGAACGACATCTTGATGACCATTTTGAAAAACATACTTTCACTTTAAGTTTAACCATGATTTTTGGATATAGTTTCATGTTCATAAGAAAAAACATTTTTCCAGAAGTATAGCTTTTAAATCAAAGTTCTTCTTAGCTTTTAATTATCCCAACCAAAACAGCCCCCGGTTTTACTACGACGGCGTATATCCAGTTTTTATGGTGTTTATCGTGTTTTCGGGTTTTAAATCATTAAGTTAGAATATCATATAGATATAGAACATGTGTTTAGTTGATTTTGAAAGTCTAGTTAGAAGGATTAACTTTATTTGCGAACAAGTTTAGAATTAACTAAACTATGTTCTAGTGATTACAAGTTTATAACGTTGAATAAGACAGCTTTTTATGTATGAATCGAATGATGTTATGAACATCATTTCTATCTCAAGTTCCTTGGATAAACCTACTGGAAATGAGAAAAATGAATCTAGCTTCAAAGGATTCTTGGATGGCTTGAAAGTTCTTGAAGCAGAATCATGACACGAAAACAATTTCAAGTAAGATTTCCACTCGAAATAAGATTGTTATAGTGATAGAAATTGAATTAAAGTTTGAATATGATTATTACCTTATATTATAAAGATAACCTACTGTAAGTAACAAAGGTTTCTTGATCTTGGATGATTACTTAGAATGGATTTAGAAAACTTGGAAGTAAACTTGCAATCTTGGAAGTATTCTTGATTTTATGAAACTAGAACTTTTGGAATTTATGAAGAACACTTAGAACTTGAAGATAGAACTTGAGAGAGATCAATTAGATGAAGAAAATTGAAGAATGAAAGTGTTTGTAGGTGTTTTTGGTCGTTGGTTTATGGATTAGATATAAAGGATATGTAATTTTGTTTTCATGTAAATAAGTCGTGAATGATTACTCATATTTTTGTAATTTTATGAGATATTTCATGCTAGTTGCCAAATGATGGTTCCCACATGTGTTAGGTGACTCAAATGGGCTGCTAAGAGCTGATCATTAGAGTATATATACCAATAGTACATACATCTAAAAGCTGTGTATTGTACGAGTACGAATACGGGTGCATACGAGTAGATTTGTTGATGAAACTGAACGAGGATGTAATTGTAAGAATTTTTGTTAAGTAGAAGTATTTTGATAAGTGTCTTGAAGTCTTTCAAAAGTGTATGAATACATATTAAAACACTACATGTATATACATTTTAACTGAGTCGTTAAGTCATCGTTAGTCGTTACATGTAAATGTTGTTTTGAAACCTTTAGGTTAACGATCTTGTTAAATGTTGTTAACCCATTGTTTATTATATCAAATGAGATGTTAAATTGTTATATTATCATGATATTATGATATATAATATATCTTAGTATGATATATATACAGTTAAATGTCGTTACAATGATAATCGTTACATATATGTCTCGTTTCGAAATCATTAAGTTAGTAGTCTTATTTTTACATATGTAGTTCATTGTTAATACACTTAATGATATATTTACTTATCATTTAACATAATTAACCAAGTGTATCAATATCTTAATATGATTCATATGTACCTAGTAAGACGTTATAACGATAATCGTTATATATATCGTTTTCGAGTTTCTTAATTTAATAGTCTCATTTTTATGTATATAACTCATTGTTAAAATACCTAATGAGATACATACTTATAATAAAATCATGTTAACTATATATATAACCATATATATGTCATCGTATAGTTTTTACAAGTTTTAACGTTCGTGAATCACCAGTCAACTTGGGTGGTCATTTGTCTGTATGAAACATATTCCAATTAATCAAGTCTTAATAAGTTTGATTGCTTAACATGTTGGAAACACTTAATCATGTAAATATCAATTTCATTTAATATATATAAACATGGAAAAGTTCGGGTCACTACAGTACCTACCCGTTAAATAAATTTCGTCCCGAAATTTTAAGCTGTTGAAAGTGTTGAAGAATCTTCTGGAAATAGATGCGGGTATTTCATCTTCATCTGATCTTCACGCTCCTAGGTAAACTCGGGTCCTCTACGAGCATTCCATCGAACCTTAACAATCGGTATCTTATTTTGTTTAAGTCTCTTAACCTCACGATCCATTATTTCGACGGGTTCTTCAATGAATTGAAGTTTTTCATTGATTTGGATTTCGTCCAACAGAATAGTGAGATCTTCTTTAGCAAAACATTTCTTCAAATTTGAGACGTGGAAAGTGTTATGTACAGCCGCGAGTTGTTGAGGTAGCTCCAGTTGGTAAGCTACTGGTCTGACACGATCTATAATCTTGAATGGTCCAATGTACCTTGGATTTAGTTTCCCCCGTTTACCAAATCAAACAACGCCTTTCCAAGGTGAAACCTTAAGCATGACCATTTCTCCAATTTCAAACTCTATATCTTTTCTTTTACTGTCCGCGTAGCTCTTTTGTCGACTCTGGGCGGTTTTCAGCCGTTGTTGAATTGGGATGATATTCTCGGTAGTTTCTTGTATTATCTCCGGACCCGTAATCTGTCTATCCCCCACTTCACTCCAACAAATCGGAGACCTGCACTTTCTACCATAAAGTGCTTCAAACGGCGCCATCTCAATGCTTGAATGATAGCTGTTGTTGTAGGAGAATTCTGCTAACGGTAGATGTCGATCCCAACTGTTTCCAAAATCAATAACACATGCTCGTAGCATGTCTTCAAGCGTTTGTATTGTCCTTTCGCTCTGCCCATCAGTTTATGGATGATATGCAGTACTCATGTCTAGACGAGTTCCTAATGCTTGCTGTAATGTCTGCAAGAATCTTGAAATAAATCTGCCATCCCTATCAGAGATAATAGAGATTGGTATTCCATGTCTGGAGACGACTTCCTTCAAATACAGTCGTGCTAACTTCTCCATCTTGTCATCTTATCTTATTGGCAGAAAGTGTGATGACTTGGTGAGACGATCAACTATCACCCAAATAGTATCATAACCACTTGCAGTCCTTGGCAATTTAGTAATGAAATCCATGGTAATGTTTTCCCATTTCCATTTCGGGATTTCAGGTTGTTGTAGTAGACCTGATGGTTTCTGATGCTCAGCTTTGACCTTAGAACACGTCAAACATTCTCCTACGTATTTGGCAACATCGGCTTTCATACCCGGCTAACAAAAATGTTTCTTGAGATCCTTGTACATCTTCCCCGTTCCAGGATGTATTGAGTATCTGGTTTTATGAGCTTCTCTAAGTACCATTTCTCTCATATCTCCAAATTTTGGTACCCAAATCCTTTCAGCCCTATACCAGGTTCTGTCTTCCCGAATATTAAGATGCTTCTCCGATCCTTTGAGTATTTCATCCTTTAAATTTCCCACTTTTAAAACTCCTTGTTGCGCCTCCTTTATTTGAGTAGTAAGGTTAGTGTGAATCAATATATTCATAGATTTTACTCGAATGGGTTCTCTGTCCTTTCTGCTCAAGGCGTCGGCTACCACATTTGCCTTCCCCGGGTGGTAACGAATCTCAAAGTCGTAATCATTCAACAATTCAATCCACCTACGCTGCCTCATATTCATTTGTTTCTGATTAAATATGTGTTGAAGACTTTTGTGGTCGGTATATATAATACTTTTGACCCCATATAAGTAGTGCCTCCAAGTCTTTAATGCAAAAACAACCGCGCCTAATTCCAAATCATGCGTCGTATAATTTTGTTCGTGAATCTTCAATTGTCTAGACGCATAAGCAATCACCTTCGTTCGTTGCATTAATACAAAACCGAGACCTTGCTTTGATGCGTCACAATAAATCACAAAATCATCATTCCCTTCAGGCAATGACAATATAGGTGTTGTAGTTAGCTTTTTCTTCAATAACTGAAACGCCTTCTCTTGTTCATCCTTCCATTCAAATTTCTTCCCTTTATGCGTTAATGCAGTCAAGGGTTTTGCTATTTTGGAGAAATCTTAGATGAATCTTCTGTAGTAACCAGCCAATCCTAAAAATTGACGTATATGCTTCGGAGTTTTTGGGGTTTCCCACTTTTCAACGATTTCGATCTTTGCCGGGTCCACCTGGATACCTTCTTTGTTCACTATGTGACCGAGGAATTGAACTTCTTCCAACCAAAATACACACTTTGAAAACTTAGCGTACAGTTTTTCTTTCCTCAATACTTCTAGCACTTTTCTCAAATGTTCTTCGTGCTCTTGATCATTCTTTGAGTAAATAAGTATGTCATCGATGAAAACAATGACAAACTTGTCAAGATATGGCCCACACATTCGGTTCATAAGGTCCATGAACACAGCAGGTGCATTAGTCAATCCAAACGGCATAACCATAAACTCGTAATGACCATAACGCATCCTAAAAGCAGTTTTTGGAATATCATCCTCCTTTACTCGCATTTGATGATATTCAAAACGTAAATCGATTTTTGAATAAATCGACGAGCCTTGTAGTTGATCAAATAAGTCGTCAATTCTCGGTAGTGGATAACGGTTTTTGATGGTAAGTTTATTCAACTCTCTGTAGTCAATACACAACCTAAATGTACCATCCTTCTTCTTGACAAACAAAACAGGAGCTCCCCATGGTGATGTGCTTGGTCGAATGAAACCACGTTCTAATAGTTCTTGTAGTTGGCTTTGTAGTTCTTTCATCTCGCTGGGTGCGAGTCTGTAAGGAGCACGAGCTATTGGTGCAGCTCCTGGTACAAGATCTATTTGAAATTCAACAGATCGATGTGGAGGTAGTCCCGGTAATTCTTTCGAAAATACATCGGGAAATTCTTTTGCGACGGGAACATCACTGATGCTCTTTTCTTCAGTTTGTACTTTCTCGACGTGTGCTAGAACAGCATAGCAACCTTTTCTTATTAGTTTTTGTGCCTTCAAATTACTAATAATATGTAGCTTCGTGTTGCCCTTTTTTCCGTACACCATTAAGGGTTTTCCTTTTTCTCGTATAATGCGAATTGCATTTTTGTAACAAACAATCTCTGCTTTCACTTCTTTCAACCAGTCCATACCGATTATCACATCAAAACTCCCTAACTCTACTGGTATCAAGTCAATCTTAAATGTTTCGCTAACCAGTTTAATTTCTCGATTCCGACATATATTATCTGCTGAAATTAATTTACCATTTGCTAATTCGAGTAAAAATTTACTATCCAAAGGCGTCAATGGACAACTTAATTTAGCACGAAAATCTCTACTCATATAGCTTCTATCCGCACCCGAATCAAATAAAACGTAAGCAGATTTATTGTCAATAAGAAACGTACCCGTAACAAGCTCCGGGTCTTCCTGTGCCTCTGCCGCATTAATATTGAAAACTCTTCCGCGGCCTTGTCCATTCGTGTTCTACTAGTTCGGGCAATTTCTAATAATGTGGCCCGGTTTTCCACATTTATAACAAACTACATTGGCATAACTTTCTCCGACACTTCTTGCTCCGCCATTACTCGTTCCGACACCATTTGTTCCTTTCGTTCTGTTAACCCCTGGTCCGTAGACCTCACACTTCACCGCGCTATGACTATTTCTTTTACACTTGTTGCAAAATTTGGTGCAAAACCCCAAGTGATACTTTTCACACCTTTGACATAGCTGCTTCTGATTGTTGTTGTTGTTGCGGTTGTTATTGTTATTGGGATGATTGTTGTAGTTGCTGTTGTTGTTGTTGTTGTTGGGCCGTTTGTTGTAGTTGCGATTGATGTTGCGATTGTTGGGATAGTTGTTGCGATTATTGTTGTAATTGCTGTTGTTGTTGTATCGGTGATTCTTATCACCGTTTTCCTCCCACTTTCTTTTGACTTGCTTCACATTGGCCTCTTCAGCCGTCTGTTCTTTAATTATTTCCTCAATATGGTTCACTAGTTTGTGAGCCATTCTACATGCCTGTTGTATGGAGGCGGGCTTGTGTGAACTTATATCTTCTTGGATTCTTTCCGGTAATCCTTTCACAAACGCGTCGATCTTCTCTTCCTCATCTTCGAACGCTCCCGGACACAATAGGTACAATTCTGTGAATCGTCTTTGTTACGTAGTAATATCAAATCCTTGGGTTCGTAACCCTCTAAGTTCTGTCTTGAGCTTATTGACCTCGGTTCTGGGACGGTACTTCTCGTTCATCAAGTGCTTGAATGCTGACCACTGTAGTGCGTAAGCATCATCTTGTCCCACTTGCTCTAGATAGGTATTCCACCATGTTAACGCAGTACCTGTGAAGGTATGCATAGCGTACTTCACTTTGTCCTCTTCAGTACACTTACTTATGGCAAACACCGATTCGACCTTCTCAGTCCACCGTTTCAATCCGATCGGTCCTTCGGTTCCATCAAATTCCAAAGGTTTGCAGGCAGCGAATTCTTTGTAGGTGCATCCTACACGATTTCATGTACTGCTAGATCCAAGGTTATTGTTGGTATGTAGCGCAGCCTGTACTGCGGCTATGTTTGAAGCAAGAAAGGCACGAAATTTCTCTTCACTCATATTCAAGGTGTGTCGAGTAGTCGGTGCCATTTCCTTCAAAATAGTCAAATGAAACGAGTTAATCATATAGAATATCAAGAGTAGTCAATAGTATTTCGTAGCGTAATATGAACTTATTTATAAAAGCTCTTTCTTCATATTAGCGTTTTATACTCTTTAATTCGGGTAGTACCTACCCGTTAAGTTCATACTTAGTAGCTAACATACCATTTCAACTACTACAATTATATATGAAAAACTAATCACAAAAAAAAAATATCATATTCAAACCTTTATACAATAACTTGCAAACTTACAATACCGCTTTTTTTACATATAGCATGAAATATAGCATATAAAACTTTAATACAAAGTAGTTGCGAAGATAATTCTAGTTAATAAATAAGGCGTTCAGCAAAGGCAACAAAGACACGTAATTCATACGTCCAGAAACAAGTCATGCATTCTGGTTTTACTAATACCCCTTCCCATCCTTGGTCTTGTGGAACGTAACCATTGTGACCGATAGTATGACAACGTGTTGTAACGTCGTCAAAAGGGCGAAGGTTACGTAATGACCAACAGTCTCGTAATAACCTAAAAACCTCATTTCTTACCCAAATTACCGACTCCGTCACTTGTGGGAACGTTTTGTTTAATAGTTGTAGCCCGATGTTCTTTTTCTCACTTTGGTGAGAAGCGAACATTACTAACCCGTAAGCATAACATGCTTCTTTATGTTGCATGTTAGCCGCTTTTTCTAAATCATGAAGTCCTATATTCGGATACATTGAGTCAAAATAATTTCTTAATCCGTTGCGTAAAATAGCATTTGGGTTCCCCACAATATATGCGTCAAAGTAAACACATCGTAACTTATGGGTTTCCCAATGTGATATCCCTCATCTTTCAAACGAAAGCCTTTTATAAACCAAGGCATTCTTGGAACGTTCTTCGAATGTCTTACAAACTGATTTTGCCATAAATAGTTGTGCCGAGGAATTCTGACCGACTCTAGACAAGATTTCATCAATCATGTCTCCGGGTAAGTCTTCTAAAATATTGGGTTGTCTATCCATTTTGTGTTTTTATACTGTAAAATAGACAAGAGTTAGATTCATAAAAGATACTTATTAATACAAGCAATTTTTACATATATCGTAAAGCATAAGCACACTATATTACATATATTACACCGCACAAATACAACTATCTTATTCCGACTCACTCGTTTCTTCTTTTTCGAACTTGGTTCTTTTTGCTAAGTTTTTAGGGATATATGATGTTCCCCTAATACGAGCCGTCGTTTTCCACATTGGTCTAGAAAAACCTGGTGGTTTAGAGGTTTCCGGGTTATTGTTACAACTTAAGAAATACGGGTGTTGACGATACATATAAAGTTCATCGGGGTTGGAATTAGATTTCTCTATTTTATGCCCTTTCCCTTATTGTTCTCTTTTGCCTTTTTAAATTCAGTTGGGGTAATTTCTATAACATCATCGGAATCCTCGTCGGGATCCGATTCATCGGAGAATTGGTAATCCTCCCAATATTTTGCTTCCTTGGCGGAAACACCGTTGACCATAATTAACCTTGGTCGGTTGGTTGAGGATTTTCTTTTACTTAACCGTTTTATTATTTCCCCCACCGGTTCTATTTCTTCTTCCGGTTTCTCCTCCTCCGGTTCCGATTCTTCTTCCGGTTCCGATTCTTCTTCCGGTTCCTCTTCGAGAACTTGTGAATCAGTCCACAAATCATTCCAAATAACATTTGACTCTTCATTATTATTAGGTGAGTCAATGGGACTTGTATTAGAGGTAGACATCTATCACATAATATCAAACACGTTAAGAGATTAATATATCACATAATATTTACATGTTAAAAATATATAGTTTCTAACAAAATTTGTTAAGCAATCATTTTTCAAGTAAACACGGTCGAAGTCCAGACTCACTAAAGCGTCCTAACAAACTCGATAAGACACACTAATGCAAATTTTCTGGTTCTCTAAGACCAACGCTCGGATACCAACTGAAATGTCCCGTTCTTATTGATTAAAAACGTTCCATATTAATTGATTTTGTTGCGAGGTTTTGACCTCTATATGAGACGTTTTTTTTCAAAGACTGCATTCATTTTTAAAACAAACCGTAACCTTTACTTCATAAATAAAGGTTTAAAAAGCTTTACGTAGATTATCAAATAATGATAATCTAAAATATCCTGTTTACACACGACCATTACATAATGGTTTATAATACAAATATGTTACATCGAAATCAGTTTCTTGAATGCAGTTTTTACACAATATCATACAGACATGGACTCCAAATCTTGTCCTTATTTTAGTATGCAACAGCGGAAGCTCTTAGTATTCACCTGAGAATAAAAATGCTTTAAACGTTAACAAAAATGTTGGTGAGTTATAGGTTTAACCTATATATATCAAATCGTAACAATAGACCACAAGATTTCATATTTCAATACACATCCCATACATAGAGATAAAAATCATTCAAATGGTGAACACCTGGTAACCGACATTAACAAGATGCATATATAAGAATATCCCCATCATTCCGGGACACCCTTCGGATATGATATAAATTTCAAAGTACTAAAGCATCCGGTACTTTGGATGGGGTTTGTTAGGCCCAATAGATCTATCTTTAGGATTCGCGCCAATTAGGGTGTCTGTTCCCTAATTCTTAGATTACCAGACTTAATAAAAAGGGGCATATTCGATTTCGATAATTCAACCATAGAATGTAGTTTCACGTACTTGTGTCTATTTTGTAAATCATTTATAAAACCTGCATGTATTCTCATCCCAAAAATATTAGATTTTAAAAGTGGGACTATAACTCACTTTCACAGATTTTTACTTCGTCGGGAAGTAAGACTTGACCACTAGTTGATTCACGAACCTATAACAATATATACATATATATCAAAGTATGTTCAAAATATATTTACAATACTTTTAATACATTTTGATGTTTTAAGTTTATTAAGTCAGCTGTCCTCGTTAGTAACCTACAACTAGTTGTCCACAGTTAGATGTATAGAAATAAATCGATAATATTATCTTGAATCAATCCACGACCCAGTGTATACGTATCTCAGTATTGATCACAACTGAAACTATATATATATTTTGGAATCAACCTCAACCCTGTATAGCTAACTCCAACATTCACATATAGAGTGTCTATGGTTGTTCCGCAATATATATATAGATGGGTCGACATGACAGGTCGAAACATTGTATACTTGTCTATGGTATCTCAAGATTACATAATATACAATATAAGTTGATTAGGTTATGTTTGGAATAGATTTATTACTAACTTTCACGTAGGTAAAATGAGTAGTTTTTATCAATCTTGTTTTACTCGCCATTTCTTCGTTTCTAATCCGTTTTGAGTGATTCCAGTGGCCACGGTTTCGTATTAAACTTAAATTTATGAATCTAAATAGAAAAAGTATAAGTTTATAGTCGGAAATACAAGTAACAAGTCTTTTTTGAAAAAGGTAGTCATTTCCGTCGAAAGAACGATCTTGATGACCATTTTGAAAAACATACTTTCACTTTGAGTTTAACCATGATTTTTGGATATAGTTTCATGTTCATAAGAAAAATAATTTTTCCAGAAGTATAGCTTCTAAATCAAAGTTCTTCTTAGCTTTTAATTATCCCAACCAAAACAGCCCCCGGTTTTACTACGACGGCGTATATCCAGTTTTATGGTGTTTATCGTGTTTTCGGGTTTTAAATCATTAAGTTAGCATATCATATAGATATAGAACATGTGTTTAGTTGATTTTAAAAGTCTAGTTAGAAGGATTAACTTTATTTGCGAACAATTTTAGAATTAACTAAACTATGTTCTAGTGATTACAAGTTTATAACGTTGAATAAGACAGCTTTTTATGTATGAATCGAATGATGTTATGAACATCATTTCTACCTCAAGTTCCTTGGATAAACCTACTGGAAATGAGAAAAATGGATCTAGCTTCAAAGGATCCTTGGATGGCTTGAAAGTTCTTGAAGCAGAATCATGACACGAAAACAATTTCAAGTAAGATTTCCACTCGAAATAAGATTGTTATAGTTATAGAAATTGAATTAAAGTTTGAATATGATTATTACCTTGTATTAGAAAGATAACCTACTTTAAGTAACAAAGGTTTCTTGATCTTGGATGATTACTTGGAATGGATTTAGAAAACTTGGAAGTAAACTTGCAATCTTGGAAGTATTCTTGATTTTATGAAACTAGAACTTTTGGAATTTATGAAGAACACTTAGAGCTTGAAGATAGAACTTGAGAGAGATCAATTAGATGAAGAAAATTGAAGAATGAAAGTGTTTGTAGGTGTTGTTCGTTGGTGTATGGATTAGATATAAAGGATATGTAATTTTGTTTTCATGTAAATAAGTCATGAATGATTACTCATATTTTTGTAATTTTATGAGATATTTCATGCTAGTTGCCAAATGATGATTCCCACATGTGTTAGGTGACTCACATGGGCTTCTAAGAGCTGATCATTGGAGTGTAGATACCAATAGTACATACATCTAAAAGCTGTGTATTGTACGAGTACGAATACGGGTGCATACGAGTAGATTTGTTGATGAAACTGAACGAGGATGTAATTGTAAGAATTTTTGTTAAGTAGAAGTATTTTGATAAGTGTCTTGAAGTCTTTCAAAAGTGTATGAATACATATTAAAACACTACATGTATATACATTTTAACTGAGTCGTTAAGTCATCGTTAGTCGTTACATGTAAATGTTGTTTTAAAACCTTTAGGTTAACGATCTTGCAAAATGTTTTTAACCCATTGTTTATTATATCAAATGAGATGTTAAATTGTTATATTATCATGATATTATGATATATAATATATCTTAGTATGATATATATACAGTTAAATGTCGTTACAACGATAATCGTTACATATATGTCTCGTTTCGAAATCATTAAGTTAGTAGTCTTATTTTTACATATGTAGTTCATTGTTAATACACTTAATGATATATTTACTTATCATTTAACATAATTAACCAAGTGTATCAATATCTTAATATGATTCATATGTACCTAGTAAGACGTTATAACGATAATCGTTATATATATCGTTTTCGAGTTTCTTAATTTAATAGTCTCATTTTTATGTACATAACTCATTGTTAAAATACCTAATGAGATACATACTTATAATAAAATCATGTTAACTATATATATAACCATATATATGTCATCGTATAGTTTTTACAAGTTTTAACGTTCGTGAATCACCGGTCAACTTGGGTGGTCATTTGTCTATATGAAACCTATTCTAATTAATCAAGTCTTAATAAGTTTGATTGCTTAACATTTTGGAAACACTTAATCATGTAAATATCAATTTCATTTAATATATATAAACATGGAAAAGTTCGGGTCACTACATAAACTCTAGGAAATTAACATTTTCAGGGTTTCGACGTCTGTGTTTGGTATATCGATTCCGGTTGCTCTCGACACATGACGGGTGATAAATCCTTGCTTGTCAATTTCGTTGACAAATTCCTAGGAACGATTACTTTTGGAAACGATGAGATTGCAGCAATAACGGGTTATGGAGATTTTGTGAAAAATGGCATAACGATCAAACGGGTCTCATATGTTAACGGTTTGGGGTGCAGTTTGTTTAGTGTCAGCCAATTTTGTGACGGAGATCTCAAGGTTTTGTTTGAACGTCGTCAATGCTCGGTGTAATCCACCGATGGAAATGATCTCCTTATTGGTAAACGTTGTACTTTACTTTATACTATTGACCTCAATGATGCACCCTCACATGCAACCATGTGTTTGGTTACTCATTCAACAAAGGAAAATTCATGGTTATGGCATCACCGGATGTCACACCTAAATTACAAGGGTATTAATCGATTGGTCTCTAAAGACTTAGTTGATGGTATTCCATGCTTTCAATATGATAAGCATCATGTGTGTCCATCATGTGCGATGGGTAAGCTAAAACGGACTAATCATCCCCTTAAGCAAAACCCCAGTACTTCATCGTCCTTACAGTTATTACATATGGACTTATGTGGACCCATGCGTATTTCTAGCCTTGGTGACCGGAAACATGTGCTTGTCATTGTAGATGACTATACCCAATTTACGTGGATTTTCCTTTTAAGGACTAAGTCAGAAACCCCTGCCATTGTCATTGAGTTCATTAAAAAGACTCAACGCTCTTTGAACAAACATGTTAAGAGTATTCGAACTGATAATGGGACAGAATTTAAGAATGACCTGCTTGATAGTTATTTGAAAGACCAAGGCATTGAACATCAGTTCTCTACTGCACGAACCTCTCAACAGAATGGAGTAGTCGAATGACGTAATCATACGTTGTGTGAAGTAGCTCGAACGATGCTTGCTTACTCCAAACTACCTCTGAAAATGTGGGGGGAGGCCATTTCCACTGCATGTTATACCCAAAATCGATGTATCATTAATAAACATTTTGATAAAACTCCTTATGAGTTACTATATGGTAGATGCCCGAATATCAAATATTTCCGTATCTTTGGTTGTATATGCTATGTTTTTAACGATTTTGACAGCCTCGGAAAGTTTGATCCTCATGGCGATCAGGCCATATTTCTCGGTTATTCTTCGAACAAAGTGGCCTATCGTGTCTATCACAAACGAACAAAGACGATCAAGGAAAGCATTAATGTAAGGTTCGATGAGTTATCGGGAATGGCTTTTGAACAACTCAGTTGAAAACCCGATCCTAACCTGACTACTTCTTTTTCTGCACAAAATTCAATTTTCTTGAAGAAGGGTGTTCCTGCGGTAACAACAGAGGAACTGGATATCTTGTTTGATAGTCTTTATGCTCCTCAACGGAATTTGAATGTTCAAGCCGTATCGATTACACCATCACAGTCAACTACTGTGGAGACTCAATCAAGTTTTTTTATGAAGATACAACACCAACTGATTCACCCGTTGCTTCTTCATCCTCCCTCCCACCTCCTGATGCTAATCTTGAACCAATTCAAGATACATCTGTTAATACAACTCCAGTTGTTTCTCCAGATACTCAAATAGATCCATTAGAAAGTGTTACATCAGATCAAGTGGATCAAGGCTTAACGTCAACAACGGTTGATGTTTCAATGGATACCCCTTATGTACAACCTCTTCCACATAACAATCGATGGACTAAAAGTCATCCAATTGATCTTATCATTGTTGATGCATCTGCTCCAGTCTCAACTCGAAGGGCAACTCGGAATACGTGTCTATACACTGCCTTTCTTAGTAAGATTGAACCAACGACGGTTGCTCAAGCTTTACTAGATCCGAACTGGGTGGTAGCAATGCAAGAAGAGATCAATCAATTTGATCGTTTGAAAGTATGGCGATTAGTTCCAAGACCAACGGGTCAACGACCAATAGGGGTTAAGTGGATTTTTAAGAACAAGAAGGATTCTGATGGAAATGTAGTTCGAAATAAGGCACGTCTTGTGGCCAAGGGATATCGACAACAAGAGGGTATTGATTATGACAAAACGTTTACTCCGGTTGCTAGGATTGAGGCTATTCGTCTTTTCCTTGCATTTACTTCTCATATGAAGATCACGGTGTTTCAAATGGATGTCAAAACTGCTTTTCTGAACGGTCATCTTCAAGAGGAAGTTTATGTTGATCAACCAGAAGGCTTTGTTGATCTCATTCATCCAAACCACGTCTACTACTTGGAGAAAGCTTTGTATGGTCTGAAGCACGCACCGTGTACATGGTACGAGACCTTAACAAAGTATTTGCTGGACAATGGATTCTCTCGTGGAACGATTGATACAACGCTATTCATCCGTAAAAACCATGGTCACATTCTCTTGGTTCAAATTTACGTTGATGACATTATTTTTCATTCCACGTCCCCGGCCTTATGCAAAGAATTTGGTGACTTATGGCCAACAAATTCGAAATGAGCATGCTTGACCAGTTAAATTTCTTCTTAGGGTTACAAGTAAAACAATTACCAAATGGGATTTTTATCAGTCAAATAAAGTATATCAATGATATGCTAAAATGTTTTAAAATGACTGCTTTAAAACCAATGACAACCCCAGTGAGGACTTTTTTGGATGCTGATGCTAATGGGGAACCCTTTGACATTACGCTTTATCGAAGCATGGTTTGTTCTTTAATGTATCTGACTGCAAGTCGACCCGACATTACACTTTCTGTAACTTTCTGTGCCCGCTTTCAATCCATCCTAAGAAATCACACTCCAAAGCGGTTGTTAGGATTTTTCAGTACCTTAAGGGTACACCTAACCTTGGGATCTAGTATCCTCATGGATCCGATTTCAATCTCACTGCTTATACTGATGCGGATCATGGCGGTTGCCATGTTGATTGAAAGAGAACATCTGGATCAATTCAGATGTTGGGGAATAGGCTAGTTGGTTGGTCATCCAAAAAGCTGAACTGTGTGTCTTTATCAATAACTAAGTCTGAGTACATTGCTGCAGCTCACTGTTGTTCACAACTTTTGTGGATGCAAACTCAACTTTTGGACTATGGCTTTAAGATTTCTAAGACCCCAATTTACTGTGATTCACAAAGTGCTATAGTAATTACAAGCAACCCGGTCCAGCATTCTAAGACTAAACACATTGATATTCGTTATCATTTCTGATCATGCATATTTTTACCATAGGGTTAATATGTCTGTTCAATGCGTAAAGGGGGGGTTTAAGGATCTTAGAACAAGGCTCTCCGGTCCGTCTACCGTGAATAACCCTGGCCGATATGATGATATCGGCGGGGTGGCCAAGTGATTAAGTCCACCTCCGATTGCGGTCACTAATCAGAAGGCCCCAAATAAGGTTGTAGGTGCTAGCTTAATAAAGAACTAACCTGTTAATCTTGAGAAGACGAGAGATGATGCTGGTTACGTAAGATGTGTGGCTGATGATTATTACGTAACGTTGTTGTTCTAGAATGATAATTAGGGTTAGTATATATAGGCAAACCCTCATTCTAGAACCGTCTAAGATCGTGATTATCATGTCCATAACAAACTCCCCTGAATCACGGATATAATTATGAAAAAGATATTTACTTGATGAATAAGTAACTGCCGTACCAGGAAAAAAGGCATTTGATACGAATCCGCATACCGCATGCCGCATACAAGTACACGCATACGCATGCTAGCGAGTGCCCGCATACATATTCATTGCGCATGCGGGTTGCGGTATCATTATGTCCCCTCAGTTTGATGTTATATGGCGCAAGACATATGATATCAAACTATTAAGCGAAAAAGAAAAACCAAGAAAACAGCTAGCATTTAATTTTCCGCGTGCGTTTCGATGTCATTAAATGCCTGTCACTGTCGCAGAAACCCATTCGGCTAACAAGATGTAAAGTGGCAGTTGGCAGGCGCGTGTCTTGCCACGCGCTCCTATTGAACCATACCATCCTAACATCCACTCGCGTGCATAAAATGCTACCCGTTGATTGCATAACACGTGTACAACCACGATGAGACCGTTTCACCCCATGACTTCCAATCCACACTATAAATAGACGGCATTCACACACATTTCCACTTTTCTGCACCAAGCTTCCCTGATACGCTGCCAATTTCAATTCCGAACAAATCTTGAATACTCCGGCCAACTTCTAAAGGTTAGTTATTCTTCGATCACTTTATAGAAAATGACTAAGGCTAACGAGACATATGTAGATAGTGTAGTGTCTATTATAGAGCAGAAGCATATTGATTCTTTAGTTAAACAATACCCACCGTTAGCACAGTACAATCTGGTGCCTCCCCAATCTAATCAACGTGCCCACAAACCGCCAGAGAACAAAGTAGCCATATATGAGCATGCGTTTAAGCATGGCAATTTTAGAGTTCCACCTTTTGACTTCTTATTAGGCATTTTAGATCATTTTTGTGTAGGATTAGGGCAACTACACCCTTACGCCATAGGGAAGATTGTATTGTTTGATATGTGGTGCGTTGCACTCAACAAGGTACCCTTGGTTAAGGTATTCTGCCATCTATACCGCTTAGCCAATCACCACAAATCGTGGTTCACATTCTTTGCTCGTCAAAACTTCACCAAAACCCCAAAATCGAATGCGGGCCACTGGAAAGAAACATTCTTTTTTATTGACCAAACTGTGGTTGGTACCAACTTTCCGCAAACACTTATCTGGTGCAAAAACGTGGCAAAGGACGTGAACAAAACCCCCACCCTTGATGATGAGGAAACAAAGCTGTTAGCGGAGTGTGCTACCGCACAACTCGTGCATCGTTCGTATGGAAATGTGATGCTGCGGTTAGGAAACATATCCGCGCACTGGCCATGGGAGAACATGTGTCCAGCCATAGTCGCGCCGAATGGAAAGGGTAGGAATAGTATAAATGCATTTGAATATTTAACCACTAGCGTATACATACATGTTTTAATATTGCGCATATGTTTGCAGAGATGAAGATGAAGAAAGTGCTTACCGTAGAGGCGATTGCGGCCATCTCATTCCGCAAGCAGAACGTTAATGAGCCGCTTGAGCAGGAGAAGACTGGCGAGAATGAGGTGTAAGCACCTACCACCTCGGGCAACAAGCGCAAGGCTGCCGAAGCCACCCAAACCAAGTAGAAGAAGAAGAAGCTAACTCCTAAACAAAAGGAGGACATGCGGAACGACGACTTTGTCCCCGTCGATCCAGCATCCGCAGATCTTCCTCCTCCTATCACCGGTAAGCATCTCTTTTCTTTCATAAACACCGTACGATTAACTTCATGTGCTAACAAGTTACTGATTTGGAGAGCATATTGAGGAGACGCAGGAGACGCCGCCACAGGCATATCCGGAACTGGAGGCTAATGCCACATCCAGGGATAGGGCGATACACCTTGACTCTGATTCTACGCCAGTCCCACCGCCCGGTAGCTTCCGATTAGAAAACCTGGCGCAGCTCACCCAGTCCTTCGCCGAAAAAGCTGCAGAGCAGTCTGCCTTTCTGCAACAAATCTTTTCGGTTGAGTTCCACAATTAGCTAGCCACACTGCCCTTTCACCAAGCGCTCAATGCCTTCGTACAGAACGGCCTTGTGTTCTTTGGTATGTTTGCGGATCAGGCCCGCTTCTCCACTAATTTGTATCAAGTGGCCCTGCGGAAAGAAACAGAGTTGGGACTTCTGCAAGCGGGCGTTGACCAGGTCAAAAAAGACAGGGATGCCACAGAAGAAGCGCACATGGTAGTGGAGGTGACTGTGGTGGAAAGAAAGACCGCCCTGATTGAGGAAAGGAAGAAAAACCGCGAGTTGGTTGGGGCCGTTGATCAGGCGAAACGTGAAACGGAGCGCCTGCGGCTGGAACTGGAAAGGGTGACGAGGGAGAATGATGACGCGGTGACAGGCCGTGAGCTGGTAGAGACGGACTTATCAAAGCTTTGCACCGCCCTTCCTACCATTGCGCAGAAGGTGATGGACTCGGGGCCCGTAACCAACAAATTTAATGCCTATGTTGATGTGGTGAAGGACCATGAAATCAACAAGGTGATGGTAGAGGTTATCAAAGGATGTGGTATGACGCCACCGTACCCCGACATTGTGCAGAAGAACTTGAAGGAGGGTACGACCGTGGCACTCCTTGAAGCAGAAGACGCCATCGCAGCAATCCCAATCTCCCTAATCAATGCTTTTGCCGCGGACCCGAATATGTCGGTTGATGGGTTCCTCAAGGAGGAGTTTTAGGTTTTGTTTGTAACCGTTTGCGCCGTAAGTCCTATGCTTAGGCAGGCAATTGTAAATATATTATTTGCGCCCTAAGTCCCGTGTTGGGTAGGCATTTGAAACGATTTAGTTGTAATAACTTAGTTTATATTATATAGTAGTGTTATGCATGCGTTTTCTATTAATTGTTTATATATCAGGAATCAAAACAAAAGATAAACCGCATGCCTATGCGCATAGTTAACCAAAACTCATGCGCATACGTAGGCACTGCGTAAAATAAACCAACATTTTAGCAATTTTACCTTTAACAGTTTAGACACAAAAGCTACTGCGTTATTGCTTTGTCATGTGCTAGAGGTGCACTTTAGCTGTATGGTAAGCAACGCAACTAAAAACAAACCAATGCTTTTATACTTAAGAGTTCCTCAAGCAAACCAATGTTAGAGTAATTACGCACAAGCAAACCAATGCATGTATTTTTAAGTCGACTTGGCAGCCATCTAGTCTACGTGGCGCTTGGCTAGGGGAAAGCCAATTCCCTTCACCTGCCATTAATATCTAGCCTTGTAAACAAACAGGCTTCTGCCACACGGGGGCTAGAGGACACCCCTTAAGTAGGCAGGAAACACATACAAAAAAGAGAGATATACACATCAAAAGTATGCGCGAGTAAATATTTTAATTGGCATTAATCATGATTACAACAGCGACACATCTAAACGAACGAAAAATACATAGAAAAAATAATGTGCTAAAATAAATTGGAGTGATCAGGTCCATCCAGCTACATATACCATTTTTTCAACAACGTCGCGTGCCAAGTGTGTTTCACAGGTTTTCCATCTAATGTCTCGAGATGGTATGCCCCGGTGTTGCTTGCGTTTACTACCTTGTATGGACCTTCCCAACGGGGACCTAATTTACCAGTATCCTCCACATGACTTGCGTCATTCTGATGCCAAACTAAGTCCCCGCACTTATAAGAGCGCGAACGCACACGCTGATTGTAGTACTTTGCAATTTTCTGCTTATTATTGGATTCGTTTACCGCCGCAGAGAGTCTACGTTCTTCAAGCAGATTAAGATTTTCCCGCAAAGCTTCTGAGTTATTTTCCTCGTCAAAATTCTGTATGCGGAATGTTGGCACCCCAATTTCTGCGGGTACAACAGCTTCTGATCCATAGACCAAACTGAATGGAGTCTCACCAGTGCTCGCTTTGGGTGTTGTTCTATGCACCCACAAAACTTTTGGTAGTTCGTCTACCCAACCAATATGACTATGACCCAATCTAGCTTTGATCTCGGCCACTATATCTCGGTTGGTGACTTCGCACTGGCCATTCGCCTGCGGATGCGCAACGGACGTAAAAGTTTGCTTAATATTAAGCTCCGCGCACCAACCTCGAAAAGGATCCCCCGCAAACTGTGTACCGTTATCACTAACGATTTCATTTGGTATGCCGAACCGACAGACAATGTCTTCCCATACAAAATTTCGCACCCTTCTTCCTGAAATTGTTGCCATTGGTCGTGCTTCAACCCACTTCGTGAAATAGTCAATTGCAACAACCAAAAATTTGATATTTCCCCGGCCTTTTGGAAATGGTCCGACTATGTCAATTGCCCATTTGCAGAATGGCCATGGTGAGGAGACTGGTATCATTGGATGCGCAGGTGACCTGCTGATAGGTGCATGTATTTGGCAAGATTCGCATTGCTTAACTATTCGCGCGGTATCTGCGTACATAGTGGGCCATTAATAACCTAGCCGCATAATTTTTGACACAATAGACCTGTACCCCGAATGAAGAGCGCATGCACCTTCATGCACCTCGCGTATAACCTCCTCTGCCTCTTTCGGACCAATACACCTTAAGTGCGGCCCTAAATAATTTTTTTGATATAGGACGTTACCCTCAAGGGCATACAGTTATGCCTGGGTGCGGACTTTCTTTGCATCAATGGAATCCGCAGGTGAGGTGCCGTCCCGCAGGAAAGCAATAATAGGTGTCATCCATGTTGAGCTAGATTCCTCAACGGGTTCCACTAAAGGCATCATAACAATTGATTTCGCATGGAATTCTTCTATAAGAACTTTCTTCCCCAGATGATCAAAGGCCAAAGCAGCCAATTTGCTAAGTGGATCCGCCTTCTTATTTTGCCCCCGCATGACGTGGGAGATTTGAAAAGCCTCAAACTGGTCAGCGAGGTTATGAACAAGCGATAAATACTGCTACATGGCTATGTCATGCGCTTCGAAGTCTCCACTGACTTGATGCAAACCAGCTTTGAATCCACATAAGCGTGCAGAATTTTAACATTTAATTTATGTGCAATACGCATACCTGCTAACAAAGCCTCGTATTCTGCTTCGTTGTTCGTAACAGCAAAATTAAATCGCAGTGCATATGTATGCTCTTCAACATCTGGGCCAGTTAAAATTACACCTGCGCCCGCGCCGGCTGCTCTGCAGGCACCATCGGTGTATAATTCCCATGGTGACAAAGGTGGCTCAGGCGTATCCTGATGCTCTGCAAATGCCTCAACATCCGCAGGTAACTCTGCTAGGTAATCCGCAAGTATTTGATCCTTAACTGCGCTGCGCGAAGAAAAATTTATTTCATGTTCTCCGAACTTAACTGCCCATTTAGCCATTCGGCCAGAAATCTCAGGCTTGTATAACACCTGAAAGAAAAATGATTGCGTTAGTCAATGCGGTAACCCCGGACATTGCCGCAAATTAGGCATGTACCAACCTGTTTGATCGGTTGATCAGTTAGAACCACAATTGGATGTGCTTGAAAGTACCGGCGCAAATGCCGCGCCGTGTGGACTAGCGCATATACTAGCTTTTCCATTGGTGAATAGTTTACTTCGCTTGATGTCAGTGTCTTGCTTACGAAGTAGACCGGCATTTGCGTCTGAGAAAACCTCAGCGTTATATTTCTGCGTAATAAATAATGCATGTAAATAAAAGTGGATTACCTTTCCGCGATCTGCGATAAGAACCGAGCTGATAGCCTCCTTCGATGTCGCAAGATACAGCGTAAGCGTTTCTCGTGAAACTGGCGCAGTGAGTGTTGGTAATGCAGCGAGCACCTTCTTCATCTCCTGAAAGGCTGATTCTTCTTCCTGAGTCCACACGAAGTCCTTTTTCTTTAAACAATTCTTCAAAGTATTGAAGAATGGCAATTGTAGCTCTGCAGCCTTCGACAAAAACTACGTGATCGCCGCAAGCTTCCCGATTAGACTCTGCACCTCTTTCTTTGTCTTTGGAGATGGCAAAGTATCAATGGCTTCAATCTTTTTGGGATTTTCCTTGATTCCCCGCGCAGCCACTACATGACCTAGAAACTTGCCCTCCTCTTCCCCAAAACTGCATTTGAGCGGGTTAAGCTTCATGTTAATCCTACGCAGAGACGCAAACGTTTCTAGGATGTCCGCGAGCAATTCTTCTTCGGTATTCCTTTTAATCACCAAGTCATCGACATATGCTTCATGATTTCTACCGATTTGGTGCTTGAAGGCTGCGTCAATTACGCGCTGATACGTCGCTCCTGCATTCTTTAAACCAAAAGGCATCTTCGTATAACAATAGATCCCCTGTGGCGTATGAAAAGCAGTTTTGTCCTCATCCTCTGCAGCCATTAAGATTTGGTGATAACCCTTGTATGCATCCAGAAAACACTTGTACCGGAAACCTGACAATGATTCCACCTTCCAGTCTATCTCCGGGAGAGGGTAATTATCCTTGGGACATGCCTTATTGATTTCTTTAAAATCAACACACATCCGCCAATTACCGTCAGCCTTTTTCACCAACACCGGATTAGCGACCCATGTCTGGTACCGTACCTCTCGTAGAATGTTTGCGTTTACCAGGCTATCTACTTCTGCGTATAGCCATTCACTGAGCTCGAGAGCCATATGTCACTTCTTTTATCTTACGGGTGTGAGTGATGGATTGACGTTTAACTTATGTTCCGCAATATCACGCGGAACCCCAGTCATGTCTGATTCTCGCCATGCAAAAACATCTGCGTTTGCGGATAATATTCCATGCAACTTAGCCTTAGTTTCAGCTGACAAGCCAGTGCCGATTTTAATACGCTTGTCCGGATGCAAGCGGTTGGCGATAACCGTACTGCTTGCGAGTTGTTCTCCCATGGTGGGAATGTTTACCGACACAACTGAACCGCATAACTCGGTTTTTTGATGTGATGCAATCGTGGTAATTCCTCCCACTGTAGGAAACTTAATCAATCCATGCACCACCGATGGTATAATGTTAAAATGTAGTATGAAATTTCTCCCTAGTAGCGCATTGTATCGCAAGTCGAACGAACCACATAAAAGTCAACTAATTCGTGCCGGACCAACTGCGGATCCTTATCATCTGCAAGCTCTATCATTAGCTCTATCCGGCCTAACAGCCATGAACTTTCTCCAGAGAAACCTAATAGTGTAATATCAGGCTGACGTAACTGCGCTTTAACTTCTGTGGGAAGGAAAAGATAGCAATGTTCATACATAATATCCACGCCGCTACCGGTGTCAACATGCATGCGCTTAACTTGTATTCCGCAATTAGGGATGCGACACTTGATGACAATGGGCTCATTAATTGTGTCAATTGACATGACAAGAGGGAAAGTGATTGGGAGTAGTTCCCAATCCTGGTGATCATTGTACTTTCTCCGCTGGCTAACTTTCTCTGCATTGACCATATTAATGGTTAAGTCGGCGTTTTTTGTTTTATTGACTTTTTTCCATGAGAAAGTTTTAGCCTTCGACCCCTCCTCTGCGGTCTTTCCCTTATCCTTCTTAGGTGGTTTCAGGTGATCCAACTTACCTGTGCGCAGTGCCTCGAGCACTCATTCCATCAAGTTTTTACATCGATTAGTGTCATGATTGTAGTCGTCATGGAATTCACAATACTTTGTTTTATCACGCTTACCAAATTCTGTAAGCGGAGTTGAAACCGCAAAGGTCGCGCACACTGGTTCGGTTGCCAAGATTTCCTTTGGTGTTTTAGACAAACTTTTTAGCAGCGCATAGTTCTGATTGTTGATGCCGCGCTGGTTATTGTTTCGATAATTGCCACTTGATTTCCCTTTATCATTCCTGATAGGACCACCGCTAGGATACCTTTCGCGAGAATTGCTTCCACGGTTGTGATCACGCGAACGATCATCATCATCTTTCCTTTCATTGCGCGAGCTAGCGGTGGGAATATCATTATCTTCGCCACTCCGCATATAATCGTGGCATTCTTTAAGGGCCTTAGTATAAGTTGCTGGCACCGTATGGCGCAAGCGCTTGACCAAAGTTGGGTGGCGTTCTAAATTTATACCATGTATGAGCCCAGAAATATGTTGCTCCGGCTTAAGATCTGGTATACGCAGGAACTCATTAGTATACCTTATGAGAAATTCACCCAAAGACTCCTTGGATTTCTGCACAATATCATGACATTCGATATGAGTGCATTTGCGTGGTCTTTGATTCTGATACTGCAGCAAAAACTTGGTCCGCAGATCCATGAATCCGGATACACTACCTACTGGTAGCTTGTTAAACCATTCCCGAGCAATGCCCTACAGCGTCATGGGGAATATCTGACACGCAACTGGATCCACCCAACCCTGGGTGCGCATTGCGCCCTCGAAATGCTGCAGGAAGTCATCTGGATCAGTTTAGCCATTGTAAGTACCTAACGTGTGAGGTATATTTGGCGCTGATGGAAACGGATATGCAGTTATATGCGGGGGAAACTTATCAAAAGTGGTCAGCAGCTCAAAGGGTGGTTTAACAGGGTCCCCCTTTAGCCCTATGAAGAAACACCTCATCATATCCTGGACAAAATCAGGTTGTGAAAACAAATGAACCATGTCAGGAGGTGCAGCCTGCATAAATTGACCTACAAGATTCGCCTGACCCTGAATATTTTGCCAAGGTTGCACCGGTGTCTGCGGGTATAACCAAGGTTGCGTTGGAAAAGAAGGAAGACTTGACGGTGCAGAATATACAGGCGGTTGAAAAGGAACCGAAACCTGTGGCACTGATATCTGCGAAACCTGAGGGTATGCTGTTAAGAGCCCAACTGTATGCGCAGTACTTTGCTGTTCTGCGGTTATCGGCATCCAATGAGAATTGGCGTCTGGAATGTCACCATATCCCCAACTATTAAGTAGTGCCTGCGCATCCGCAGGAGTTAGAAACTGTGAAATTGGGCGCGATGGCTGCCAAAGTTGCAGTGGTGTGAATGACGAACTTTGCTGATAACCCTGCGTCTGCAGAGGGATTGAAACCGTAGTGCTATAAATAGGCACCTGGCCGTAGCATACTACATGCGGGTCCACTGTTTCACCTCCAGTGCCTACAAGGATAACCCTTGGATCCACCGCGGAAAAATCCAGCCACGTGGTTGTGACCGGTGAGTTTGCCCTTGGCGGTGTAATTCCATCCGAGAATATCGGCTTGTACCTTGGGAAAGGTTCGCCGGACACGGGTGGAACGTAAGGCATGTATCCCGCCCCCGTAGTCATAGCTTGTGTTAGCTGAGTACCAGACGGCATGTTCTGGTTATCTGTTTGAGTTTGTTCCGATGAGTCCTTGGAAGCCAAGATTCTGTTAACGAAACAAAAAATTCGAGAATTTTGTGAGTAACGAGCTTTACAATTCAAAACTTTAAAAAACAATTAAACAAGTCTTGAATTAGTTTGACTTTCAATGAAAGCACCACTTGATCATGCATATTTTTACCATAGGGTTAATATTCATGTTCAATGCGTAAAGGAGGGTTTAAGGATCTTAGAACAAGGCTCTCCGGTCCGTCTACCGTGAATAACCCTGGACGATATGATGATATCGGCGGGGTGGCCAAGTGATTAAGTCCACCTCCGATAGCGGTCGCTGATTAGAAGGCCCCAAATAAGGTTGTAGGTGCTAGCTTAATAAAGAACTAACCTGTTAACCTTGAGAAGACGAGAGATGATGCTGGTTACATAAGATGTGTGGTTGATGATTGTTACGTAATGTTGTTGTTCTAGAATGATAATTAGGGTTAGTATATATAGGCAAACCCTCATTCTAGAACCATCTAAGATCGTGATAATCCTGTCAATAACAAACTCCCCTGAATCATGGATATAATTATGGAAAAGATATTTACTTGATGACCAAGTAACCGCCATACCGGGAAAAAAGGCATTTGATACTAATCCGCATACCGCATGCCGCATACAAGTGCACGCATACGCATGCTAATGAGTGCCCGCATACATACTCATTGCGCATGCGGGTTGCGGTATCATTAATTTCATTAAGGTCAATGTAGAAAAAGGAGATGTAGAGTTATACTTTTTGCCTACCAAAGTGCAATTAGCTGACATGTTCACTAAGCCTTTAGATGAATTTAGGCTAAAGTTTTTTTCAAAGAGATTGGCATGGTAGAGTATAGTGCTTGATATTCCTTATATCTATTGGGACTTATACTTGGGATCTTGTGTTTAGGGGGAGTAGATACTTTCTAGGGGGAGCAACTGATTTCTTATGCTTTATTTAACATCTTTCAAGGGGGAGCCTTTTAGATCTGTGTTAACTTCCTGGGATTAAGTTTCAATGGTTACAAAAAAGGGGAGGTAACTCATTGATATCATATTTCAAGGGGGAGTTAATTCAATTTCTTGGGAAAATATCAAAATGTTGATTTACTTTCTTGTATATCACATTTTGAGGGGGAGAAAATGGGAGAAAATGAATAGAAAATAGTTTTTCAAAAGTGAATTTCATAAATTCTTTGTTTATTTCTGAAAATAATTCACTAAGGCTTGTATACATCTCAGTATGCAACTCGTTTTAACAATTGTTATCACTGAAGATTTGTACTTTGTACATAATTCAAAATTTTCTAAGTGCAAATCTTGTTTTATAAAATTCATAAAAATTGGAAAAGATAAAATCCAAAAATATGTGAATTTTAAATGAATAAATGCTAATTTTAGCATTATACCGAATCTGACAACCAACAGTACAGATTCGGTAAGTTCAAAATTTTCTTAAATTATCTCAGAAATGTTTTTCATAAAAAATGTGATAGTCTTGAATGATTTTTGATAAAGATTTGTCAAAATTTGAAGTCAATATGTTTAAATCTGAAATTGGACTGTATTCGGTATTTAAGGCCCATTCGGTAAAGCCCATGTCTTCAAAACATTCGGTATCTATAAATAGCAGGGTTAAAGTCAAACTTTCTCTCACTTTACTCTAATTGCATACCGAATCTGAACTAATCTTCCGAGTCTACCTAATCTACCGAATCCGTCTCTCTGTATCTTCAAATCTTTGGTATATTCTTGTTTTAATCAAATTTAAGTATCACATGTTGTAGATCTGAGATGATTGAACATTTGTAAACCAGAAAATAATGCAAATAACATGATTGTGACACTTAATTTTGAAAAAGTGTTGATTATACCGAATCTGAGTCGAGTTTCTTAATTCTTAGATTAAACTCATCTGATTTGGTTAATTAACATAAATTCTTGTCAAATCTATGTTAAATTAGTTAATCTATCAATTGACCGAGTCTGATTACCTGTTTAATTGAGTATTTGATGGATTCTGTACATACCGAATGTGTTCTTGGTATAGTACCGAGTCTGCTCAAATGATTAACATGCTTTTCTGCTTTGATTGAGTTGTTAATTGATTATGATCATATTTTCGCATGATATAAGACTGAATATGCATGTTTGAATGATTATGTGTGATTTTTGAAGATACCGAATCTGTTCTTGGCATTTTACCGAGTCTGTAATTTGGTACTTTAAAAATAATGTGTTTTTTAACTTGATAAATCTTGCATGCTTTATTTAAGTCTTTGGAATGAAAACTCAAGCTTATTTGGTTACAGAATCTCAAGTTTTCATGACTACCGAATCTGCTTGATTTGTGCTTAAATATGACTAAGTGTTGTTCTGATTCTTTGTGTTATATAATTGGCTTTGTATGATGATTTTGTACTGTAATGAATATCATATGAATGTCATGATTGTCAACCACATGTTCATATTTGGAATAAATGATTTTTATAACTTAGAAAAACCATAAAAATTATAAAACTTGAAAAATACAAAGGATTTCAAAAGGCAACTAAGAATAGAGATATGTGCTTTATGTTAAACATCTTGTGGTTTTCTATTTCTTATTTATACAGCTAAATGGCAAACAATCACTTTATCAACTCTGAAACCAACATTCCCTGCAATTACTGGACTGCAATACTAGAGAGGCATACACTGTGGCCTGCTCTAAGCTCAACTGCCAGTGTGCCTGTAACAGATCTAGAGCTACTGAACATAACTATTAGGTTTGTGGAAGCTACACAACCTACTGGTGCAAATCCAGATGGTACACAAGCTCGATTTGAGTTTGAGCTAAGAGGAGTTCAAGGGATGAGGAATATTACAAAGGCTGATTTCTGGAGGATCTTTCAGCTTCCTATTGTTCAAAATGCTTACGCTTTCCCTGCTACTCAGCAGATGATGTCTTCAATTTTTGATCTTGGTTATGTTGGAGCTACCAATGTGATGGAATTTAACAAGTTTCAAAATAACATGTTCATGTAGTTTACACAATCATAAAACCAATTTTAAGATAGATAATACAAGCAGAAGCATTAATAGAACAAGTATAATTGTAAAGCCATTTTGTTAAATTCCACATTAATATCAAGTCATGAATCATATGCTTACAAATATAACAAGATTAGAAGAGTGTTTATACCTCCTCAATGATGGAATTAGTGCTGAATTTGGACAGCTGCAAGTTGATAAGATGATGATGAAAGCAAGCTCCAAAACTATGAAACCTCAAGAGATAATACCCCAAACTTATCACCAACACCTTGAAGTTTAGTTAGGATTTATTTTGACACTTATGAACTTAATTAGTAAGCTAAAAACCTCTCTTCTCACTCCAAAATATTCGGCCAGCAGAATGTTGGAGGAGAAGAAGAGAGTTTTTCCAAATTAACTTCACAATTTTTGAGTCAATGCATGGTTAAATGGACAAGCATGCTCATGGTTTGTTGTGTAATCTTAAAATAACAAAAGCAAGCATGTGAGTAGCAATGGGGACTCACAAAAACCGTCCACCACCATGGTTTTTAAAAAAAAAATTCAATCAATTTTATTACATAACTTGTTATTAATAAACATGTAATAAAACACATGCATTTGTTAAGTTACATACATTTTATAAACCCATTTATAAAATATAAAACAACATAATTATTTAAGCCTATAAATAATTAAATATAAGTTATCCAAATAATTTATCTCAAGTGATAATATTTTAGAAAACCGATTTTCCAAAGTTCAAGTGTCGCGTATTTATTTAACGATCCAATTGTTAAGATAAATACATATAAGGTGTCGGTAAGCTTGTTATTGGGTATGACCCGACTTGGATCATAACATGTTAGCCACATTAATTAAATATGTCTCTCGGGCATACGAAAAACCTTCAATCTCCCACTTGCACGAGAAACATAAGAAATTAATGCAAGTGATGGATACCACCTAACGACCGTCCATCACCCCTAATATGTTATAACTTTGTGCCATTCAATAACATCATCCCTTTCGAGTTCCCATCTCGAATATGAATAGGTGAATCTTACATCACATCCTTTTGTCCTAGATGTCATGTTAAATCCAAGAGACACAGAGTGATCACTCTCTTCTAGATTTAACTTTATCAGGCCTTAGACATCTGACTCTCAACGAATAAGAGGGACAAATTCCATCTTGACTACATACGTCTAAAATATATACCTTGCATTATACCTGAGCTCTTCCTTGTGAACTACCATTTTTCAGAATAGCGAAGGAAAGAATCAAGGCGCAATACTTGGTAAATATCTGAACCCAATATGCATCTCAGGTCAGAGGATACAATGACATTCGCCTTTACTCAAGATTACATGTGATCAACCACAAAGGCTCCATTTAGTAAATCTTGAGGGCGGGTCTTCCAATATTTGTATCCCACAAATATCTATGAACCTTGGTTGCAACCTTGCCCCACATTCATCCCGTGAATGTATACCAATCCAAGTTCATAATAGTCTAAACCTCACATTTGTTCCCACAAATGTGATCGACTAAGGAATTTAGAATAATTACTTATTCATGGATAAAATATGCAAAATAGGAACATAACTCAAAATAAATTAATGCCATAATTATATTAATGAGTTTGAACAATTTCGTTCCGTTACAATACTTAAAACAGATCACAACCAATCACTAGAATATCGAAGCCCTAATGCACAAACATGTCCTGCATGTTTTGCTCCATGTAAGAGCTTCGTGAGAGGATCCGCTATATTAAGATCTGTGTGAACTTTGCGAATACATATCTTTCCCTTTTCAACTTCATCCCTTATGTAGTTGAATCTCCGCTCAATATGACGGGTCTTTTGGTGAGAACGAGGTTCCTTAATTTGTGCAATCGCAACCTCGTTGTCACAAAAGATCTCAAGAGGGTCCTGAATGGAAGGGACTACTCCTAAGTCGTCGATGAATTTCTTCATCCATGCAGCTTCCTGAGCTGCCAATGATGCGGCGATGTACTCCGACTCTGTAGTGGATAAAGCAACAACATCCTGTTTTGAACTCTTTCAAGAGACCGCACCTCCATTTAACGTGAAGACATAACCGGATTATGATCGAGAATCATCTCGATCAGTTTGGAAACTCGCGTCCACGTAACCTTTTACAGCGAGTTCCTCCTCACCAGATCCATATATTAGAAACATATCCTTAGTCCTCCTAAGGTATTTCAATATACTTTTAACCGCAATCCAATGACTGTTTCCTGGGTTATTCTGGTATCTACTTGTCAAGCTTAGGACGCATGACACATCCGGTCTAGTGCATATCATTGCATACATGATTGACCCAATAACAGATGCATAAGGGACTCTCTTCATTCTCTCTTGTTCATCTTTCGTGGTAGGGCACTGAGATGAACTGAGAGGCGTTACTCTTTGAATAGGTACCAAACCACTCTTAGAGTTCTCCATCTTGAACCTTTTCAAGACCTTTTCAATGTATGCACTTTGATTCAAACCTATCATTTTCTTGGATCTATTCCTGTAAATCCCAATCCCCAAAATGTATTGTGCTTCTCCAAGATGCTTAATGGAGAAGCATTTACTTAGCCAAGTTTTAACTCCTTGCATTTCCGGAATATCATTTCCAAATAACAATATATCATCTACATATAGTACAAGGAACATGATAGTGCTCCCACTAGCTTTCTTATATACACAAGCTTCATCACCATTTTTAATGAAGCCAAATTTTTCGGCTTCCTCATTAAAGCGATGATTCCACATTCTAGATGCTTGTTTTAATCCGTAGATTGACTTCTTTAACTTGCATACCTTTTTAAGATATTTCGGATCAACAAAACCTTCAGGCTGAACCATATAGACATCTTCCACAAGATATCCATTTAGGAAAGCGGTCTTGACATCCATTTTCCATATTTCATAATCATAATGAGCAGCAATGACAAATAATATCCTAATAGACTTTAGCATTGCCACAGGCGAAAAAGTTTCATCATAGTTAACCCCTTGAGTTTGAGTGAAACCTTTTGCTACAAGTCTAGCTTTATATGTATCCAAGTTTCCATGTATGTCGGTTTTCATTTTGAAAAGCCATTTACAATCAACTAGCCTAGAGCCAGGAGGTTGCGCAACAAGTTCCCAAACTTGGTTGTCATACATGGATTGCATCTCAGCGTTCATGGCTTCCTGCCATTTATCTTTATCAATCCTTGATAAAGCATCTTGGTAGTTGGTTGGTTCATCCAAATCAACCACCTAGCAACCATCCATGAGAAACCCATATCTCTCAGGAGGATTACTAATCCTACCAGATCTGCGAACATCTTGTGTATTTTGATCATCCATTTGATCACTCTCAACATTTTCATGTTGAGTGCTAGTGTCAACTAATTGTATATTATCTACTTGATCTTGAACCTCTTCAAGATCTATCTTCCTTTCACTATCGCCTTCCATTAGGAACTTAGTTTCAAGGAATTCAGCCTTCCGAGCGACAAATACATTCTGCTCGGAATGATCATAGAAATAATATCCCATATTATCCTTGGGATATCCTATGAAGATACACTTCGTGGATCGAGCATTCAACTTATTAGGGACGTAACGCTTAGGGTAAGCTTCACATCCCCATACCTTTAAGTATGATAGAGATGGAGGTTTTCCAAACCACATCTCATGAGGTGTTCGTTCCACTTTCTTGGTTGGGGCCATATTTAAAATACGAGCCGCGGAGCATAGATAATAACCCCAAAATGATAGAGGTAACGAGCTTCTAGCCATCATAGATCGAACCATATCCATTAGGGTTCGGTTCCTCCTTTCGGAAACTCTATTCAGTTGGGGTGTTCCAGGAGGAGTGAGTTGCGAGATAATCCACAACTTCTAAGATGATCTTGGAAAGCATCGCTTAGGTATTCACCTCCTCTATCGGTACGAAGTACCTTGATTGTCTTATTGAGTTGATTTTGTACTTCGTTTTGATACTCTTTGAATGCTTTAAAAGTTTCGTCCTTATGTCTTAACAATAGACATATCCGAAACGACTGAAGTCATCAATGAAGGTAATGAAGTATCTTTCACCATTCCTAGTTATGGGCTTAAAAGGTCCACATACATCCGAATGTATTAATCCTAATAAGTCCTTAGCCCTTTCATAGGTCCCATTGAAAGGTGCTTTAGTCATTTTGCCTTGTAAACAAGACTCACATACATCAAACGAGCCTAGTTCATTTGATTTCAAAAGTCCATTCTTTTGAAGTGTAAGCATTCGGTTCTTGTTTATGTGACCAAGGCGACAATGCCATAAGTAGGAATCATTCAAATCCCTTTTGAGTTTCTTGGTGTTTGCATGGTATATTGAGCTATTGCATGCTGTGTCATCATGAACCAATTCATAAATACCATTCGAAGGCGAAGCCTTAAAATAGAACACATTATTTAAAGAAACATAGATATCATCATTAATGAAATTAAGATTAAAACCACATTTTTTCAAACGAGATACAGAAATAATGTTTCATGATAAATCAGGTGCATACAAAACATTTTTCAAAATAACCTCCAAACTACTTGGAAGCTTTAAAACAGAGTCTCCATGAGCTTTCACCTGCACCCTTACTCCATTTCCCATGAAGAGACTTGTTGTTCCCGCATCTTGATCACTTCTTTTGAACCCCTGCAAAGAATTGCAAATATGAGTTCCACATCCTGTGTCTAATACCCATGTATTAGAAGAAGTAATACTAAGCTCAATGTATACCATATATACATTACCTGAGGTTTGCCCTGCATCCCTCTTTTCCTTCAACTCCTTAAGGTAGACCGGGCAGTTGTGTTTCCAGTGACCTATTTCACCGCAACCAAAGCACGGATCTTCCTTGGGGTTAGCCTTTCCGGCAACCTTTTGATTCTTGTTGTTGTTGGTTGGTGTAACCATCTTCACCTTTCCCTTGCCCTTGCCTTGGTAGGCGGGTCCTTTCCTCTTAGCCGCCTTCGACTTAGAAGTGTTATTGTTTTTGGACCCGCCTTCATTGATCGTAAACACGGGTGAAGCCCTTTTACCCATGCTTGCTTCTGCCGTCTTAAGCATGGCATGTAATTCGCCAATGCTTTTATCCCAACCATTCATGTTGTAATTCATTACAAATGTGTCAAACCTTTTTGACAATGAGTTGAGAATAAGGTCCGTGGCTAATTCATTAGACACGTTTTAATTTAGACGGTTCGCTCGATCAATTAGGCTTTTCATATTAAGGACATAAGATGAAACAGATTGGGAGTCGTCCATCCGACATGCATGAAGCGCTCGGACCATTTCAAAGCGCTCGACACGAGCTTGTTGAAGGAACATCTCCTTCAACTGTGTGATCATGTCATATGCACTATGATGCTCGAAGTCCTTTTGGAGTTCGGGTATCATAGTCCCAAGCATGAGGCAAGAAACTTGCACCGAATCGGTGCAATATTTCTCCCAATAAGCCATGACTTCCGTATCATCCTCGTCCAGTTGCTCGGGAATGGGGTCTTCCAACACATACGCCCTATCCTCAAGTTTGAGGACAATTCTTAGATTGCGGAACCAATCCAAGAAGTTCGTATGGTTGAGTTTTTCCTTTTCAAGGATTGACCTCAACGATAGGTTGTTAAAGTTGATAGGTGCGTTTGGAATGTTGTTGTTGTTATTGGCGGCATTTTCTACAAAATTTAACAAAGTTGTTTAAGTATTAATTTTAATTTAACAATCAATACCCTTTAAATCCAATTGATATTTATTAAATTTTAGAATCCAACGGTGAGCCAAATTTCGGTTAGGTGACCTTTATCCCGTCATTTGATTTAGCTAGGTAGTCATTATATGACAATTGCAATCCTTTTGCAACTTCTAAGTTATGGGATCATGCAATCCTTTTGCATGGCATATTTATCCCATCAACGCCTATTTGTTCCTCATGCTTCGGTGACCCTAAGTTCATGATTCCCAAATCAAGTCGTCCTACTTGTGTAAACGTGTAAATTTAACATACAAGTGGTTAGGTGACCTTTATCCCACAAGTGTGCGAAATTTACCTCAATCATATTAGTTTGCTCATAACGGTTAGGTGACCTTTATCCCATTATGAGTTTCCTAATATTTTTAAGTGTCACACAAAAGGATGGCGTTTAACTTGTTTGCCTTGTCAATAAGGGATTTTAAGTTTTCATTATTTCTAGTTTAAGAAAACATTTATGCCATACACCAACATGCATTTAGTGTATGGTTCATTCGAAATCCATTTTCAAGTCTTATAATTTTAGCCAATTACATGATATAAACCATTTTATATATATGATCCTTATCATGTTCTTAATAACCGTTTATTAATTTCCTTTTAGCCGTTTTTAATTTAACCATTTAAATTGACGTTTTGCATGTCGTTAATAATTTAACCAATTAAATTGTAGTTATGCTTGTTGTTAACTTGTGTGATAACTTATTGTAGTAACATACACAATCCACAATCATACAAGAAATAAAACAACCACGCATGCAAACAAATGTGTTCACAATCAAGCCAATTTGGTAGACATTTGTTTAGCTAAAAACAAATGTCACCGGTTAAGGGTTATAACACTAAGTAGGAGATTTCAAAATCTCCCACTTAATCTTGCATCTAAATGCATCTTCATTTGTTCTTCAAGTCTTCATCATCTTCATCATTTTACAAAATATATCCTAATACATTTTGTCTAGAAAATGAATTACAACCTAATCTATTTTACATACCAAATATAAAATAAATTACATAACCAAAATAATAATATTACAAACCAACTTGAATGAATATTACAACCACATGAATGGATTAATATTACATACCAAATGAATTATTAATAATCATCCAAACATGCAACCATTCAAATAAAAGGTCAAGGCTTGATTGTGAACTTTAACATACAACAAATTTGACCAATTTGCAAGTTCCAAACCCATTTGGAACTCTTCCTAAAATCGTCCAACTATACCAACCCTCCCAAACCCAAAAATATTTGCATTCCATATTCATGCATGTACTTAGAATGCAAATATAGTGGGTTTAAAGGCCATATAAGAAGCATAATCCATAGACCTCGGCTCTAGATACCATTGATGGAATTTAACAAGTTTCAAAACAACATGTTCATGTAGTTTACACAATCATAAAACCAATTTTAAGATAGATAATACAAGCGGAAGCATTAATAGAACAAGTATAATTATAAAGCCATTTTGTTAAATTCCACATTAATATCAAGTCATGAATCATATGCTTACAAATATAACAAGATTAGAAGAGCGTTTATACCTCCTCAATGATGGAATTAGTGCTGAATTTGGACAGCTGCAAGTTGATAAGATGATGATGAAAGCAAGCTCCAAAACTATGAAACCTCAAGAGATAATACCCCAAACTTATCACCAACACCTTGAAGTTTAGTTAGGATTTATTTTGACACTTATGAACTTAATTAGTAAGCTAAAAACCTCTCTTCTCACACCAAAATATTCGGCCAGCAGAATGTAGGAGGAGAAGAAGAGAGTTTTTCAAAGTTAACTTCACAATTTTTGAGTCAATGCATTGTTAAATGGACAAGCATGCTCATGGTTTGTTGTGTAATCTTAAAATAACAAAAGCAAGCATGTGAGTAGCCATGGGGACTCACAAAAACCGTCCACCACCATGGTTTTTTTAAAAAAAATCAATCAATTTTATTACATAACTTGTTATTAATAAACATGTAATAAAACACATGCATTTGTTAAGTTACTTACATTTTATAAACCCATTTATAAAATATAACACAACATAATTATTGAAGCCTATAAATAATTAAATAAAAATTATCCAAATAATTTATCTCAAGTGATAATATTTTAGAAAACCGATTTTCCAAAGTTCAAGTGTCGCGTATTTATTTAACGATCCAATTGTTAAGATAAATACATATAAGGTGTCGGTAAGCTTGTTATTGGGTATGACCCGACTTGGATCATAACATCTTAGCCACATTAATTAAATATGTCTCTCGGGCATATGAAAAACCTTCACAATTTTCCACCGGCTAAGTTTCAGAAGAAATACTTGCACTCAAGGTGGTATGTGATCTTCTCAATCATCAACAGATGCTTGTTGATGACAAGGATTGGATCAGATAGCTTGACGGTGCCAATGCTGAGGCTGTTCTACTCATTCACAAGAGTAGAGACTCCTGACTATGTAGAACTTCTATGGGATATGGTTCAGGCCCAAGTTGATAAGCCAAGGGGTTCATACATCCCTTGTGAAAGGTTTTTCTGTATTTTTATCCATGATGCTGTAAATGCTTGCAGAAATGCAAATATATTTGTACCAGGTACACATGGATTACAGATGAAAAGATTTGGGGAGCTGAAGATGAATACACTGATGGTATCTGACAATCAATTCACTGTGCCGATTCTAAATTGGCTTGTGAGGCTAGTTGCACCCCAAGATGCTTGAATGCGTTCATACTTTGAGGCTGTAGGAATACCTCTTCCGAACCCGGTACAACAAGCACAAGTTGAACCCGCCGCGGTTTTAGCCCCAGAGGTTGTAGAGGAACCTGTAGTACAACCACCCAGGCCAGCTAATCCTCTACTTAGGGTGAACCTCAAACGTTCTAGGGTATCACACCATGCTCAACCCCTAAGGATCAGGGAACCTAGATCATCTAGGATTGAACCAACCCTTTCAACAACACCCGAAGAGAGCAGTGACACTGATTCTTCAGTAACTGAATCATCTCCTGAACATTCTCCTAAGAGAACTCGATTTATGCATGATGAGATGATTCAGATTCCACTAACCCAAAGAGTAACTAGATCTAGGACTTCGACACCCATCGTCCACCAAACATTTACTCCAATCATTGGTGATATGGACCAAGACCTACTGCCGATTAGGTCACCCTCACCCATCTCCGTATCACATCCAATAATAACAGTAAGCCCTACGCTAAATGAAGCGCAAGCTTCGGTAGGCAAGAGAGCTAAACTCACGGATGGTAAAAAGACCAATAAGCCCATCCAATCTAAACAGGACTTAATAATAAATCCTACACAGTAAGATGTTTCGGCATCTAAGGAAGTAAAGTCTTCCTCTGCTGTAAAGTCTGCGTTGACTCAATCGATTGAGGAAACTCAATCATTGAAGTCCAGAACGGCCGAAGGGGAGCCGAAAAGTCTTGAAAAGGCACCCTGCGTATCGGCTGGAAATCCTCCTGTGCCTCAACGTACAATAGGGCCTCGAGGTCCGGCTTATCTTGATGAGGGAGATCTGTCGCGTCCCATGGAAACGAGTCAACATGACAATCCTTCGGAGTATTTATCAAACTTCCAGTAGACTAATCCCTTGGTTCATGAAAGTGATCCATTGGTTCAAACCACTTCTCTTCTGGATTCTGAATCTCAGGGTCTGGAGGAAGAGTTGTTAACTGAAAGAGATGTACCACCTCATGGTATATCAATGATTTCAGGAGTCGGAGATAGCAATATCTCTGCGAGATTTAAACCGATGGGTAGTTCTACAACTTTGTCAGAATCCCATGAGACTAAAGTCATGGAGGCGGATGCTTCGAAAGAAACTTCGCCGGGGACAACTCCGGTTGTTGCCCAACCTCCATCAGAAGGGGATATCATGAATCTGACTAGTAGTATGTACAGCCCTACATATAAGTATAATACCGCACGTATATCCTTACCTACCCTCACGGCAAATCAAACACTTCCACCGACATCGCCTCCAACCGATGCTGCTGCTGCTGTTCCTATTGGCACTTTACCACCATCACCCTCGCATTCACCAAATTTCTATGATGCTTTGGAGCAAGAATATTTCAGTCGTATGTTTTCTCGAGTTAATCTTGATGTTCTTCGACGCACTTCTCTTCAAGCATTATTTCGCGCTCGAGTACGATATCCACTGACTTCCTGCTCTTCTCCAATAAGTCCTCACCGTGATAATGAGCATGACGATTCTGATCCTCAGAATAATCATGAGAGGGAGATAGGAGTAGATGGAGATTATCTAATGGTGAACATTTCAACTAAGGGTGGTGGCGTGAGGTCTTCATCAGCTTCTCAAGATCAACAGGTTCAGACGGAATCAGAAATGATTTCCACTCATGATGAAATTGATGATAAGGAGCCTGAGCAAGTTATTATTCCAATTGTACATTCAGAGGCTGATGGTGGACCGGTAGATGAGGATTTGAACTTAAGTGATTTTTATCTTGAAGAAACAGATGATGATGGGTTTGTCATTCTAAGTAAATTATCTTCAGTATCTTCAATCCCGGAAAATGTAGAGGTTATAGATGAAGGGAATCCTGATCCAGTAACTGAAAGTGATGATGAAATGGATTCTTCTGATGACGATGAAGACAATCTTTATGTTAATCCAAATGATGATGATATCTTTGATCATATTGAAGATGATAATGTTCCAACTGATGATGCGACAAATCCTACTGATCATTCATCGAATTCTAGACCTTCATCGAGTTCAAATCCAACAAATGCTAATGAAAGCTCAACTTCCGGTACATCTACATCAAGTGAAATAGTGAATTCCAGATTCAAATACAACCATGGTATATTCTTTAAGAATCGGGAACAAAGATTGTTATTGGGAGTTGAACATGATTTCATAACTTTATGAAACACATTCATCGAGGAGAATGCTTACAAGATCTTCTGCATTAGTTAAATACCAAAGAGTAAAAGATTTACTTATATAGGTTCACGATTCCTTCCAGCAAGTGAAAGAAACTGGTATGAGTTTATGTGGAGGAAACACATCAACAGAGATGAAGTTGACTTGTGGCTTCAAAGAAAATACCGTATTTCAGAAGTGTTGAATATTACTCGAGTCGGAGTAGAGATAAGCGAGAAAAAAGACGTCATCAGTCAGTTCCACGTTATTAGATAAGGAATACAAGTTCACAAAAGCAGATTTTCATAATCTAGATATGCTTGATATCATTCACATCTACAACTACCTCCGTATCATCACCATTCGACCTTTTGGTAAGGCTCAAGCTTTGGAAGCTGTGAAAAGATACATGATGGAGACAATCGAACTGATGAGACATGAAGATTTTCAAATTGGTCTCGATTCGAATTACCTGTCCAAATCAATACACAAAGGGACTAAAGGATATGAGAATGTTTCAAATGCAATTCGAACCCGAAGGGTTTGTATTTGTGAATTCTCAGAAAGAAAAAGTGTTCATCCGCACTGAAGAGTTGAACAAATACTCAGATGGTACACTCAAGGCTGCACTGAAGTATCTTAAAATTCGTCAAAGCAAGTTTGATGACATTGACATGAAAATGGGTCTTGGAGAGTTTATAAAGCATATCAGAGATCGTCTGAAGCTCCGGATCAGTACAAGACAGATTGAGATTCTTCGTGGCCAGAGAAAGAGAAGGTATTTCAAAGAAATGGATGAATATCCATTACATGAGGGAGATCCAAGAAAAGCGTGGGGTGTCTAGAAACCTTCTAAGCAGATTTCAGAAAATCAAGTAGAAGTTTCGAAACCAGTTGGCACACGATGGAAACTAACGTTTGGACCTCTCAAGATTACTCAATAGGATTATATTGTAAAGTTCACATTTAACACTAAGGAGAGATTGTTAGGACCCCGAAGTTGTATAGTGTTAATGTGAAATAAGCTTAAATGATGGTTTCTTAGAAGAGGGCTATATAAGGAACCTAAGTAGTTCTAATTAGATAGCCATTGCATTGTAACTGAGTTCTAGAAGCTGTAGAATGTAAATCTTATTGATTCTCTCTTATACCGAATCTCCTTTACACTTACCGAATCTCATTCTAACTTGTCTTTTCTTCTAATCTCAACATGATCTGACCTATCATGCTACCAACCAGTAGACTCGATAACTGCTAGCTGATTAACAGATGTAGTTATGGAACCTCTATGTGGATCTTAGGCTTTCATAAATTAATTGTTTTTAAATATATTAAAACTTGGGTAATTAATTTATTTAAGTATTATATCAAAAATACTAAAATTGAACCTTGTTCTTTTGTAGATATCAAACAATCAAAACGTAAACCAAAACACCCTCCGTTCTTTGTTGGAGAAGGAGAAACTCAATGGTTCAAACTTCCTCGATTGGTACCGCAACCTAAGAATTGTTCTCAAATATGAAGGGAACTTGAACAAAATTGAAGAACCCTTACCCGATTCTCCTGCTGAGACAGCTACTGCTGCTCAAAAGAATGCTTATCAGAATTTGTTTAATGAGCAAGAGAAGATAGCTTTAATTATGCTTGCTAGTATGACTTCTGACCTCCAAAAGGAAATGAAAGATCGTACAACATATGATATGATGACTGAGCTGAAAAATATGTTTCAGAAACAGGCTAGTCAAGAGTTATATGAAACTTATAAGCTTCTTCAAACATGCAAAATGGAGGAGGGTCAATCAGTGAGCTCTCATGTCTTAAAAATGAAAAGCTACATTGACCGATTAAAAAAACTTGGAACTACCTTTCCGCCTAACTTGGCTGTGAACACGGTTTTGGTTTCACTACCAAAATCGTATCACCAATTTGTGATGAATTACAATATGCAAGGTTAGGAGAAATCTCTGGCAGAGGTGCACTTGATGCTCAAAACTGCTGAACAGAATATTCCATATAAGGTTTCCAATCCAAGTGTCCTGATGATTAGGGATGGTAAGGTGAAAAAGAATAAGCCAAAAACTTGGGAAAAAGGAAAAGGCAAGTCATTTGCTAGGAAAAATATTCCACCTTCAGGAAGAAAAGCCCAACAAAAGACACCGAATGTTTCCATTGTGGAAAGGTTGGCAATTGGAGAAGGAAGTTGTCCTATCTTCCAATCTGAGCTGAGAAAAGGCAACGCTGGTGAGACTAGCGAATCAGGTATATTCCATATATAGTTATATACTTCTTCTAGTTATTCTTAGATCTTTGTTAACTGGTTGTGGCCTTCACACCTGTAACAATATGAAGGGAATGAGAAGAAGTAATAGACTGAAGAAAGACAAACTGGATTTGCAAGTAGACAAAGGGGATCAAGCTTTTGTTAAAGCTATTGATACCTCTGAACTTACTTCTCTAAGTGGTCTTATTATTTTGTTGGAACAATAGCATTATGTTCTCAATACTGTGAGCGACATAGTTTGAAAGATGCTAGTTTTGAACTTACATTTACACACTTAGGTATTTCAGTTTCTAAGGATAATATATTTATCTTAATACCTATCCACGTGATGGTATTTTTGAAATTGATATTCATAGTGTAATTTCAAGTGAGAATTCTGTGTATACCTACATCGCCAAAGTCTTCAAGCAAGACTTGAATAAGACCTATCTATGACATTGTCATATTGGTCATATAAACAAATAATGCATTTCAAAACTCCAATCTAATGGACTTTTGGAATCAATTGACTCTGAGTCATTTGATGTATGCAATTCATATTTATGTGAAAAGATGACAAATGCTTCTTTCTCCGATTTAGGTAAAAGAGCTAAAGATCTTTTAGGACTAATACATACTGTTGTATGTAGCCCTTTAAAAACAATGTATAGATTTAGTTAATTTTACTTCATTACATTTACTGATGAGTACAGTAGCTATGATTATGTTCACTTGCTGAAACATAAACATAAAGCTATTTTAACATTCAAAAGTATTCCAAAATGAAGTAGATAATCGGCTTGGAAAGACCATTAAAGCACTTCGCTCCGATGGAGTAAGTAAGTTTATGAGTCAAGAGTTTTTTGGACCACCTAAATAATTGTGGGATTGTCTCATAGTTCACTCTACCTTACATACCACGACACTATGGTGTGTCTGAGTAACAGGAATCGAACTTTACTTGATATAGTTTGATTTATGATGAGTCTGATTTATCTACTACCGTCTTTTTGGGATATGCATGAGAGTCTGCTGCAGGCATACTCAATGTGATTCCAACTATGAAGTTAGAAAAGACACCATATGAGTTATGGCATGGGAAGAATCCCAAGTTGTCTTATCTGAAAGTCTGGGTTGTAAAGTGTACGCGAAGTATGACACTTCAAACAAATTAGAACCCAGAACTATCTAATGTTACTTTGTACGATACATAAAGGAAACAATGGGTTACTACTTTTACTACCAAGCTGAAAACAACGGTCTGCTGAATTCTTGGAAAGAGATCTTCTCTTACAAGAAGTCAGTAGGAGTAAAGTAGATCTTGAAGAAATTCAAGTACTTTAAAGTAACATACCTTCAGTAAGCACTAGCAATCTACACGTTGAAACTGAGCGCACTGTTAGTGAGCCAGAACGTGTTACACCTGCACTTTATAGATCTAGTAGAACCCATCGGCTTATGAGGTTTAATTATCTGATTAATTTAGATAAACCTCAACTAAGGGATTATGATGAACCCTCTAGCTGCGTGAGGCCATATCAGATCCTGAATCTGAAAATGACTAGATTTTATGAATACAAATATGCAGTCCATGAAGGATAATCAAGTATGAGACTTGATTGATCTTCTACCCAATTGTAAGACAATGAGGTAAAAATGGGTCTTCAAAGGAAGACTGATATGGACGGTAATGTAAACACTTTTAAAGCTCGATTGCTGAGTAAAGGTTATGATGAAAGTTTTTCACCAGTCACGAACCTTAAAACAATTAGGATACTTATTGCCATGTTTACTTTTCATGATAATAAAATATGGCTAATGGATGTCAAAACCGCTTTCCTAAATGGCGACTTAAGCGAGGACGTATATATGGTTCAGCTGGAAGGGTTTATGAATCCTAAGCATCCTAATAAAGTATGCAAGCTTCTAAAATCCATTAAGCAAGCTTCCAGGAGCTAAAATCTTAAGTTTAATGAGAAAAGCAAAGTGTTTAATTTTTCTCAAAACCAAGATAAGCCCTGAGTTTACATTAGAGCTAGTGGGAGCAAAGTAGTCTTCTTGATCTTATATGTTGATGACATATTACTTATTAGAAATAACATTCCAACTTGCAAGATGTCAAGTCTTGGCTTAGAAAATGTATTTCCATAAAGGATCTTGATGAAGCTACTTATATTATTGGAATGAGGATCTATACAATAGATCCAATTGACTTATTGGTTTGAATCAAAGTACATATATTATCTTGCAGAGATTTAGCATGCAAAACTCCAAGCATGGAGCTTTGCCAATGCAAAAAGGCATAACCGTGAGAAAGTCTCAAAAGTCCTATCACAGCAGATGAGATGAGACAAATGAAATGTATCACATATGCTTCGGCTATATGATCCACTATGTATGCCATGATATGTACTACACTCGATGTTTCATTAGTTTTAAGTTTGACTAGTTATTTTCAACATAATCCAGGTGAAGTACATTGGATTGTTGTTAAGAATATTCTTTAGTATTTGCAGAGTACTAATGATATGTTCTTGGTTTACGGTGGTTTGGAAGAAGAGTTAAGTATTAAGTTTTATACTGATTCTAGTTTCTAAACTGATCAAGATGATTATCGATCCAGTTACGTTGTTTCTTTGTCATGATGTGCAAGACAGTTGATTGGAAGAGCTCTAGGCAGAGCACTATTGAACAATCTACAACAAAAGCAGAATACATTGTTGACTGAGAAGCTGCTCAGAAAGCTGTCTGGATAAGGAAGTTTGTTGTTATACTCAGAATAGTACACAACATTTAATCTTCTATAATATGTACTATGATAGTTCGAGTGTTAATATACTTTTGAAAGAATCACATGTACATAAAAGTATCTGGCACATTCTTCAAAAGTTTGACTACATTCATTAAGTCATTAAGAGGAATGATATTAGTATTCTTAAAGGTTCATACAAATGATAATGTGGCTGACCCGTTCATGAAGCCCATGATGCACAACAAGCATGATGATCATTCTAGTAATACTGGACTTCGTTATGCTGCTGATCTTTTTCATTTGTAATTTAGTATTTGGATATTTTTGGAACATTAAGCAGTTTTATATTAATGAATTGATATATAGTTGGTATGATCGTTTTCATTTATATCACTGTGTTCTATATTAGCATGTTTGATCCATGAATAATTGTTGATTATTCAAAATCTCCATAATCGGTCATGTTGTGGGAATAACATGAATCAAGATTAATGTGAAATTTTGGTTATATTCTTTGATGATGAATAGTTAACTTGTTGAGACTAAAATTCATATGTATTCATTTGATGATGAATATTGGAATGACCCAACCATGAGATGTCACTACATGGATCGTAGTCAGTAGTAAATCTTTTAGTGATTATGTCTTTGTGTCCTTATACTTTAGATGCACGCCCGTCTTGATGAGTGTAGCATTGTATTTTGATATGGTTAAACGTTATCCTGAATAAGGCTGTTATAAAGGCCATTATTGGGTATAATGTAAAGCTCGTGATAGACACGTGTATGCAATATAGGATTTGTTCCTCTAAAATGTTTGGAGTTAGATACTTTTTGAGCTCCTCGATGAATGAATAAGATATTTGTGTGACCGCACCCAGATGTAATTAAGATGATACTTAATTAATTTGATGATCTAATTCAGTTCTAAGATCGAGAAACAAAATTGTTAAACAAATGAGAATGACCGATGATCCATATCTCAAGTTTAACTAAAGTATCTGAAACAAAAGGACGAATGACATTTAAAACTTACCATAAACAGTTTCGAGAAACTACCCTCACATGAATTTGGGGACAATGACGTGTTGCTAGACGCTTACCATTGTTTGTATAGTTATTTGGTGTTGTGACATGCACAAGTGGGGGTCTGTAGGATTAATGTGCAAGGAACAACATAACTATATGACCAACTTCATTTGAGCCTTCGGGGTCACATACATATACGCCGAGACGTTAAATAAAATATATATGATGTATATATATTACTCAAGTAACAAAATAGTAAATCGAAATTAATTCATTTACTATTCATATGAATAGTAAATGGAACGAAATTAATTAATTTACTATTCACATGAAAGCGACATGATAGAAATTATTAATTATAAGTTACATAACATACCCCTAAAGTATTTGAGAAATATGACTTTTTAAAACCAAATCAAACGAAATTTGATATTACAGACAAAGAAATCGAAAACAAGATATTCTTTTGATTTACTTTATGCTACCAAACAAATGGGGTATATCATATATTCATATATATATATATATGTTCGTTGGGTTATGAGATGAAAAAGAGAGAAAGTAAGAAAAGAAATAACATTGTTTCATACGGAGTATTATTTTGGGTTCATAATATTAATCAAAGGTTGATTAATTATTACTTGGGTTTGGACTAGCATCCATTGACGTTGTTTGAAGTGTAGTGTGGACTATCCAAATAGACGGTCATACTTTTGATCGTAGGTTTCTCTCCATTCATCAGTTTCTCCAAGAAAGGTATATCGTTAATTACTCACTTTGTGAATTACATATTTTGACAATTATTAGTGGTGTAACTGGATTTTTGGGATCGTTAATCATGTGCATGTTTTATTAAATTTAAATATATAAACATTTAATTTTATAAATGGTTTATAAAATAATAATTGATTATTATTTTAACTATCCACTGCGTTAATCTGATTTAAAAGTACACACGATTTTCCATCAAATGATGGAAGTCGACTAGTATTGTATACGGGTGTGTTTTTAAGGCTCAACAAAAAGAAAAGAGGAAGTAGGTTTAATACTTTGTGAATAAGAAACCTATTAAACCTAATATATATATATATATATATATATATATATATATATATATATATATATATATATATATATATATATATATATATATATATATATATATATATATATATATATATTAGTTAATTAAAATGTAAAAATACCCCCTCTCAAAAGAGGACCAGTCGATTCAAGTAGGGAGGGGAACATGGAACTTATAATTTTTATAAAAATGTCATGAACATCAAAATTCTAGCGATTAACAATAACGTAGACGATTATACGACTAACGGTTTCTAACAGTCGTCAAGTATAACCGACAAAATTTAAGAACGGAAATTCTTAACTTCAACAATAGGTCACGAATATATATTTTAACTAATATTATTAATTTATTAATATTTAATAACATAGAAATGTTATGTCCTCAAAACGAGACATGAAAGTCGGGTAATGATCGTCAAGTTACATATAGCCAAAAATAGAAATTCTTACTATCAAGTTCATCACATAAATATTACAAATAATATTTATAGTTAAATATAACATAAAAATGTTATCTACTTCATGTATGATATAAAAGTCAATTAATGGTCGTTAAAGAATTTACGAAAAAAGTTAACGAAAAAAGGAGGGTTATTACATTACCTACCCGTTAAATAATTTCATTCCAAAATTTAGCTAGTGGTAGTCTTCGTTGTTGCATATGAGAATAGATGTGGGTATTTCTGTTTCATTTGATCCTCATGCTCCCGGGTGAACTCGGGTCCTTGTCTAGTGTTACAACGAACTCTAACGATTGGTATGTTTCTTTGCTTAAGTCTTTTGACTTCTGTGTCCATAACCTCAGCTAGTTATTCTATAAAGTGCATCTCGTCATCAATACAGATGCCATTAAGAGGAATAATGACATCCTGCTCAGCCAAACATTCCTTGAAAGTTGATGCATGAAATGTTTCGTGAATACTACTAAGTTCTTGTGGCAATTTCAGCCTATAAGCCAACGGTCCAATTCCTTCAGTGATAGTGGTCCAATATATCGAGGACTAAATTCCATCCCTTACCAAAACATACCACACCTTTTCAAGGTGGAACTTTTAACATAACCCGGTCACCGACCTGAAACCCTAAAGGTTTTCTTCTCACACAAGCATAACTCTTTTTTCGACTTCTGGCTGTTTTAAGTCGTTCTTTAATCTGAACAATCTTCTCTGTAGTTTCATGAATAATTTCTGGACCAGCAAGTTGTCTATCCCAACATCCTTCCAACAAATAGGAGATCTACATTTTCTACCATACAGTGCCTCAAATGGTGCAACATTAATGCTCGCATGATAACTATTGTTATAAAGGAATACGGCTAACGGTAGATATCTATCCCAACCATTTACAAAATCAATGACACACGCCCAAAGCATGTGTTCTAAAGTCTGAATGGTCTTTTCACTCTAATCATCTATATGTGGGTGGTAATTAGTACTCATATCTAGTTGAGTTCCTAAAGCTTAATGATTGCCAAGATCTTCACGTAAATAAACTGTATCTATCAAAAATAAAAGATGTAGCGACTTAGTCTCTAGACACAATGTCCTTCATATATAACCAAGCCAACTTTTCCACTTTGCTAGTTTCCTTAATTGGCCGAAAGTGCGCAGATTTCGAGAGTTGATCAACAATAACCCCAAATGGTGTCATAACCTCCAACGGTTTTTGGTAACTTAATAATTAAGTCCATAGTAATGCGTCCTCACTTCCACTCAAGAATCTCAGACTGTTGTAATAGTCCAGATGGTTTTTTAATGTTCAGCTTTGACTTCCTGTCACAACCCTAGCTTTTCCAACTTAAGATGTCTAGTTTGACTTCTTTAAGTTACAATTTCCAACTTGACGCGTAAATTTTTTGATTTATGTATTGGTCTGTTTTTAGGGTTTGTATAACTCTAAAGTTGCATTTAGGTTTTACTTGTCTGAGTGTTACCTCACACATCTTACACAACGTCCTGAAACCCTAGCTTATCACCATAAAGCCTAGACTTGTAATCTATACCTTTATATATAATAACTTAATAAGTAAACTTATTAACTAAGTACTTGGATTAAAAACTTATAACTAATTTACTTGGACATTAGATCATAAGTTAAGACATTTCTACTCTCACACCTAGACTTGATCAACTTGCACTTAGCCATTACTTCCATTTAGCCAACCTTAACCTATCTTGATTAGAACCTAATACAAGCTTACTTTCTAAACCTTAACTATACAATTTAATACTTTAGATTATACATTAGAATAAACTACACAAGTACATGTACATTTAAATGCCAAAAATCAACAAAATATCTACCATCATCATCATCTAATTCACTATCATCATCATCATCCTTAACATCACCCTTCACCATCAAGTAACAACCATGCAATCTTCTCTAAGAAGTCATGCAAAACCATAAATGTCCATGCAAAACACCATGATGGTGTTATGCATGAAGCATTAATGAAGATTAAGTGACTCATCTCTTCCTTTCTTCTCCATATGCCACGCCACCACCACCTTTCCTATATAAACCCTCTCTAGTTCATCTCTAGTCACTTAATCACTTCTTTCACACACATTCACTTCAATTTATAGATCCAAAACACTCTCTTCATCATCTTCTCAAGCCTAGAGGAACCTTTCTCTTCAAGGTATAACCATTAACTTCAATTCTATCATCTTTTCTAGTCATCTTCAAGAGTAATCAAGGTGTAAAAGCTTGATCTAGAGCGCTTAATCACTCAATGATGATTACATGACTAGCCTTGATCTTGATATTAGATGAGTAATCTTAAGTTTCCTACATGTCCAATGACTTAAAATAAACTTAAAACGAGAATTTTATTGACTAAAACACATAGACACAACTTAGGCTGAATCTGTCCAAAACAAATACTATAAGATCACGAACTAAAAACTCACTTAGACTTTAGATATGAACCTTATAATTTTACCGTATGTCCATATATATGTTCTAAGATTTATATAAATGTTTCATGAATTATCTCAAAGAAAAAGGTATTTTTCATTTTTATTTTCTCACTACATGTCTGTTTTCAAGCAAATCTGACCACATCCTAAACAATCAATTATAAACCAAAAACTAAAATGATTCTGGAAATACATGCTTGTATTCTTAAAAGGGTACAAGTAAAGGAGTAAACCAAGATTTAAAAAACTAAAATCCATGTATTATTTTGGGAGAAAAAGCCATTTAGATTTGACATAAGAAATTATTGAAGTCAGATTTTGGTCTAAAACCTCACTTCTAAAAACTAGGTTAATAAAGACCTAGAGATGATTCCTTTTAAACTAAAGTACTTTTATATGTCCTAAACTCTCTGTAAAAATCCTAAGTCAAACAAAAGTACTTCACTATTTTTAAACATACATGAAAGCTTATAGGGTAAATCTGGACAATTTTGCACACTTGTAAGAGGATGAACTTTTGACTAACTTTTATTTCGAATCTAGAAGCTAACCTTACATGGTTAAAAACTAGACTCAATAACCTTTCGAAAGGTGGTAATCTCACCTTAAAAAAAATATCTAGATTGATAGGAACACATGGACTAAAGTGATGGTAAAACTGGTCAAAACTATCAAACACTTAAACTATAAACTATATAATATTTTGAAACCGAGAATCGAAATGGACATGTAAGATCACTTTAGAACTGATCTTAGACCCAACCTAAATACTATAATAAATAGTATAACCTTTGACCTTATAATATTCATTAGGTCTCTAGCCCGAAACACCGCACATTTTCTAAACCGACTACCGTGTACGCTTGGCACTTCATCATTTGTGAGTTTGTAGTCCCATTTTTACTCAATCCTTTTGGGATGAGAAAATACTTGTTTACTATTTTACATATTGGACTCGAGTACATATAACTATATTCTATGTTTGAGTAACAAAGGTCAATTCTAGAAAGCCCAATTTTGATATCGTTAATTGCCGGTTTGGTGAACGCGAATAATATGAATAGACCTATTTGAGGGTGACTCCTCATATCAGGATAAGCCTTCTAGGCTATCGGATGCATAACCGTTGACTATTTGCACTTAGACCTTAAGTGACGCTTGTTTTCGGGTACTATTACGTTAACGTTCGATATCAAAAGCTCATAAACTAGAATAGCTTCTCAATTGTTTTGAACTGAAATCTTGAGGTCCAGTAACTTATGCATTATATCTAAACCTATGAACTCACCAATATTTATATTGATGTTTTTAAGTATTTTTCTCAGGTACTTAGCTTTTTGGAGCATTTCAGGTCGGGCATCGTGGATTCTAAAAACGTCTTTTTGTTTAAATCTAGTATTGATAGGCTAGATTATGATGTATTTGTATTTGTACTATGGTTGTATTGTACTTTTGTAACCATGATGTACCAAAACTAAAAACAGAGACCTTGACGCAATAAAATTTATGTTTCCGATGTTGACGTTAACTATAACCTGGGACAATATGTTAAAGTTCACACAACGTCTTGGGAAATCGAGATGGGGGTCGTGACACGCTTGGGTTATATGGAATGTGGATGACATTAGTTGGACCTGACCAACTAGGATTGCATTAGTGTGTCCAACCTATAACCGAGTCAAATTTTTCGGTCTCTACTATTTTTCTAGACATATATTATTATTTTTACTCGTCAAAAATCCTATAGGCTAACTTTAGATATTGTGTATGTTAAGATGGCATCGTCTAGTTCTTTGGGATCCAACACTATGACCGCACCTATAATCATTAGTGACAGTTTGGACGACAACTCTAACAGGAATGAGTTCGAGATGTACCAGCCATTTTGGCGATGACAGATGTGGGTTTGTGAACTTTTAGGTCAATGGAATTAACAAGAGGGAACCCCATACCATGAGCATAATGTACCACTGACCATTAATACCATGGATGGATTAATGGGTCAATCACAACAGGACACGATTTACACTTTGTTAGCTAGGATTTTTAGGTATGAGGGACAGATTGAGTGACTTCAAGGTACGGTTGACTATTTGTACATTTAGGAGAATCATGATGGTAACGATTCTCGTTTTAATGAGATTGAGGGAGTACAGTGTACGCAGTAGGAGGAGATCGAGCGGTTGAAGTACCATGTGGATGATTTGTCGGCAAGGAATCGTGACCTTGCGACACCAGTGGAAAGTTTGGAAGTTCGGTTGAACGAAGTGATTTCGGTTTTTAACACCATTGCGCTACCTATTGCGCCACCTTAGATCTACCGTTAGTAACTAAGGGTGTTGATTTTCTAGCTTACACTCTTAAGATGTTCTTATATTGCGGATATTATAGGAAACGTAATTAATGTATTACTTGTTTCTATGAATGGAACTAACGGGTAGGTTAGATACCCAAATTTTTTAATATTAAAAGGCCGATCTTAATTGATGACTTTTCTATTATGATTGTTTAGTTCATTTTCGTAGTATGAACAAGTATGCATATATTACTTATGATATCTCAAATATTTGAATTGTCTTTCTTTGTTAGAAAATGCCTCCGAAAAGAAATCCAAATACGGGAATGAGTGCCGCTCAGATTGAGGAAATGGTAGCTCAAAGAGTAGCTGAAGCAATTGCTAACACTGAAGCAGAACGCACAACAAATGCCGCGAACGAAAGGAGACCCGAAATGGCAAATGTTCAGCAGCGATGCAATTACAAGGCATTTATGGGTTGCAAGCCCCAGAGTTTTTCAGGAACAGAAGGACCCGTAGGATTAATGAGATGGCTTGAAAAACTAGAATCGGTATTTAAAATTAGTGAGTGCGCAAACAATGATCGAGTGAAGTTCGCATCATGTACTCTTTTAGATGGAGCCTTAACCTGGTGGAACTCTTTTGCTAAGTCAATGGGTATTGATGTTGCGTATAATACTCCGTGGGAAGAATTCAAGAAGTAAATGATTGATGAGTATCGCCCAAGGAACGAGATTCAAATGCTAGAAACCGAGTTGTGGAACTTAGTAGTTCCTTGAGTTAGCTTTAATGTTCCAAACCATGGTCACTCCCGAATATAAGAGAATTGAGAGATATATTTGGGGTTTGTTGGAAGACATTCAAGGAAATGTTTTGTCATCAAAACTAGAAATGATCCAGAGTGCTATTCGTATGGTGCATGATTAGATGGCGCAAATAGTGCGACGTCAACCAATCAATGTTAAGATGGATATGAAGATTACGAATGAGAAGCGTAAGTGCAATGGGAAGCAAGAAGGTAATTCCAAGAAGCAAGGAACTACTCAGGTTGAGAGTTCAGATAGTAGATATGCAGGAAAGAATCCCTACTGCAGCACGAAACATCATTTTGGTGTTTGTACTGTAGTTTGTGATCGATGCAAGAAGCAAGGACATCTCGTAAAGGATTGTAGATTTCGTTTATCAGGGAATGATAAAAAATGATAAGAACAATCAGAATGTTTGTTTTGGATGTGGACAAGTAGGGCATTTCAAGAAAGAATGTCTTAAGGCAAAGAAGGGTGAAACGGCGAAGGGCCGAGCTTTTCAGATCTCAACGAAAGAAGCTCGTGAGGACCCAGAATTAGTCACGGGTACGTTCCTTCTCGATAATCGTTTAACATCTATTTTATTCGATACCGGCGCAGATAAAAGTTTTATAGCTAAGAATTTTATTGTTGCAATTAATAGGCCTTTAACTGCCTTAAACACTAGATATGCTGTAGAATTGGCAAATGGTAAGTTGAATGAAAGTAGATAAGATTATGCGAGGCTGTGTCTTAAATTTGTCAAACAATCTGTTTGAAATTAATTTAATGCCCGTTGAGTTAGGAAGTTTCGATGTTGTTACAGGTATGGACTGGTTGTCTAAGAATCATGTGGACATTATTTGTGCGGAAAAATCTATTCGTATACCTCTTGAGAGTGGTGAGGAATTAGTAATCTAAGGAGACAGGACCAAGGTGAACCTTAATATTATTTCTTGTATGAGAGCTCGAAGATATCTAATGAAGGGATATCACTCTACTCTCGTACACGTGAAAGAACTCAAAACCAAATAGATTGGATTGGAGAATGTTCCAGTTGTTTGAGAGTTTCCACAAGTATTCCCAGAAGATTTTCCAGGTCTACCTCCACATAGGCAAGTCAAATTCCAGATTGATTTAATTCTAGGAGCCGCGTGCCAAATCATCTTATTGGTTAGCTCCTTCAGAACTACAAGAATTATCAAATCAACTCCAAGAATTATTAGATAAGGGATTTATTAGACCTAGTGTTTCTCCTTGGGTGCTCCAATTTTGTTTGTTAAGAAGAAGGACGGAACTTTTAGACTATGTATTGACTATCGAGAGCTGAATAAGCTTAGAATCAAGAACCGTTACCCACTACCAAGGATAGACAATCTATTTGACCAACTGCAAGGATCAAGTGTATATTTCAAGATTGACCTCAGGTCAGGGTACCATCAATTGAGAGTCAAAGAGGACGATGTGCCTAAGACAGCGTTCAGAACACGCTATGGCCCTTATGAATTTTTGGTGATGCCGTTTGGTTTAACCAACACCCCTGCAGTATTTATAGATCTGATGAACAGAGTATGCAAGCCGTATCTAGATAAATTTATCATAGTGTTTATAGATGATATTTCGATCTACTCCAAGTATAAGGATGGGCACGAGCAACATTTGAGATTAGTTTTGCAACTTTTGGAAATAGAGCAATTATATGCTAAATTTTCGAAGTGTGGTTTTTAGCTCGATTCAGTCCAATTTTTGGGACATGTGGTTAATAGAGAAGGTATCCATGTTGATCCTACAAAGATTGAGGCTATTAAGATTTGGAAGTGCCTAAGAATCCATCTCAAATTCGTCAATTTCTAGGACTTGTTGGATATTTATAGAAGATTTATTCAGAATTTCTCCAAGATAGCACGACCGTTAAATGTGTTAACGCACAAGGATAAGAAATTTGAATGGTCCGCAGAACAGGAGTCTGCTTTTCAAATGTTGAAACAGAAGTTAACTACTGCACCTATACTATCACTTCCGGATGGTAATGAAGATTTTCTAGTTTATTGTGATGCATCTCGACAAGGGTTAGGATGTGATTTAATGCAACGACAGAAGGTCATTGCGTACGCATCTCGTCAACTGAAGAAACTTGAGTAGAATTATACAACTCATGATTTGGAGTTAGGAGCCGTTGTGTTTGCATTGAAAATATGGAGACATTATTTATATGGAACCAAGTGTACCATATATACGGATCACAAGAGACTTTAGCATATTTTTGATCAGAAACAACTAAACATGAGACAAGGACGTTGGGTAGAGCTTATAAATGATTACGATTGTGATATTCGATATCATCCAGGGAAAGCGAACATTGTAGCTGATGCATTAAGTTGCAAAGAAAGGGTTAAGCCTCTGAGAGTTAGGTCATTGAATATGACTATTCAGACAAACCTTATGTCTCATATTCAAGATGCACAAATGGAAGCCATGAAGGAAGAGAATATAAAAAAGGAAGGAATTAGTGAGAAAGATAAGAAGTTTGAGATTAAGAGTGACGGAACCCGATATTTTGCAGATAGAATTTGGATTCCAAAGTTTGATGGATTGAGAGAGCTTGTGATGGATTAAGCATACAAGACGAGATATTCAATTCATCCAGGGTCTGGGAAAATGTATCATGACCTAAAGGAATTTTATTGGTGACCGAACATGAAGGCTGAGATTGCAACTTATGTAGGGAAGTGCTTAACATGTTCGAAGGTCAAAGCTGATAATCAGAAACCATCTGTAGTGACCCGAACTTTTCCATGTTTATATATATTAAATGAAATTGATATTTACATGATTAAGTGTTTCCAACATGTTAAACAATCAAACTTGTTAAGACTTGATTAATTGAAATAGGTTTTAAATAGACAATTGACCACCCAAGTTGACCGGCGATTCACAAACGTTAAAACTTTTAAAAACTATATGATGACATACATATGGATATATATATATATAGTTATCATGATATTATGATAAGTATGTACCTCATTAAGTATTTTAACAATGAGTTATATACATAAAAATGAGACTATTGAATTAAGAAACTTGAAAACGGTATATATAACGATTATCGTTATAACAACGTCTTACTAATTACATATGAATCATTTTAAGATATTGATACACCATATATAAACATGTTAAATGATAAGTAAACATATCATTAAGTATAAAACAATGAACTACATACGTAAAAACAAGAATACTAACTTAAGGATTTCGAAACAAGACATATATGTAACGATTATCGTTGTAACGACATTTAACTGTATATATATCATATTATGATATATTAATACATCATTATATCATGATAATGTAATAATAAAAAAAATGTGTTAACAACATTTAACAAGATCGTTAACTTAAAGGTTTCAAAACAACATTTACATGTAACGACTAACGATGACTTAACGACTCAGTTAAAATGTATATACATGTAGTGTTTTAATATGTATTCATACACTTTTGAAAGACTTCAAGACACTTATCCAAGTACTTCTACTTAACCAAAAAAATTCTTACGATTACATCCTCATTCATTTTCATCAATAATTCTACTCGTATGCACTCGTATTTGTACTTGTACAATACACAGCTTCTAAATGTATTTACTATTGGTATATACACTCTAATGATCAGCTCTTAGCAGCCCATGTGAGTCACCTAACCATGTGGGAACCATCATTTAACATCTAGTATGACTTATGAGCAAGGAAACAAAAACAAGAACTCCTTTTAACCCCACTCACCTTCACCACTCACCACCTACTCCATTTCACTTCCAATTTTCTTCCCATTTCTCTCTCAAAACACACACACACACTCTTCCATGAATGTCTAAGTTAGTATTTTTCCAGCAAAAAATCATCAAATACAAGCTTTGGTTATTACCTATAATCATCATAAAAACAATTACTCAAGAACACATCAAGAACACTTCCAAGTTTACAAGTTTACTTCCAAGTTTCCTAATCCATTCCAAGCAATCATCTAAGATCAAGAAACCTTTGTTATTTATAGTAGGTTATCTTTCTAAATCAAGGTAATATTCATATTCAAGCTTTGATTCAATTTCTATAACTATAACTATCTTAATTCGAGTAATAATCTTACTTGAACTTGTTTTTGTGTCATGATTCTATTTCAAGAACTTCCAAGCCATCAAAGATCCTTTGAAGCTCAAGTTATTTTTTCATCATTTCCAGTAGGTTTCCCTACTAAACTTGAGGTAGTAATGATGTTCATAACATCATTCGATTCATATATGTATAACCATCTTATTCGAAGATTTGAACATGTAATCACTAGAACATAGTTTAGTTAATTCTAAACTTATTCGCAAAAAAAAGTTAATCCTTCTAACTTGACTTTTAAAATCAACTAAACACATGTTCTATATCTATATGATATGCTAACTTAATGATTTAAAACCTGAAAACACGAAAAACACCGTAAAACCGGATATACGCCGTCGTAGTAACACCGCGGGCTGTTTTGGGTTAGTTAATTAAAAACCATGATAAACTTTGATTTAAAAGTTGTTCTTCTGTGAAAATTATTTTTCTTATGAACATGAAACTATATCCAAAAATCATAGTTAAACTCAAAGTGGAATTATGTTTTCCAAAATGGTCATCTAGACGTCGTTCTTTCGACTGAAATGACTATCTTTACAAAAACGACTTGTAATCTGTATTTCCGACTATAAGTGATGTTATGCGAGGTGTATATGAAATAGCTATATATTTTACTAGGAAAAACTATTAAATACGATACAATTTTACACAAAATATGACAAGTTTTAATTATTTATTTACAAATGGGATATACCTAAACCTTGCTACAACACTATAGGCAGTGTACCTAATCGTAGAGTAGTGTAGTTTTTAGTAAGTCCGGTTCATTCCACATGGAGCTGGCTTATTTCACACTATATTTTAAATAATTATATTTGTACAAAATATATTATATTAATAATATATAAAAGGGGGTTTTACCGTTTAATGACCGGTTTGTCGATTTTATATTTTAAGCGAAGCGTAAAGTAAATGACGATATTTAACTAACAATATAAAATAAATAACAATAATTAAAATGACAATAAATAAAAGTACGAGGAAATATGAAATAAAATATATTATGCTTATTTAAACTTCCGTAATCATGATGTTTGACGTGTTGATTTTTAGTTTATTCCCATGGGTTAATTGTTCTTTGTCCTGGATTATTCAATTTGTCCGTATGATTTTTGTCCATAACAGTCCATCAGTCATAAATATAAAGTGCGAGTATGCTCGTCAAATTATCCTTATACTCGAAGTCAAATATTCCAACTAATTGGGTACTTAAACTGTAACAAGGTTTTAATACTTTGTTTAATAATTACACCAGGATATCGACTGCGTGTAATCCAAGGTTTAATACTTTATTAACAATTACACCAAGTGTCCTTGTACATAATTTCACCCCTGTTTTAATAATTCCATAGACTATTAATCCATTCCCGTGTCCGGTTAAATGAACGATTATTCGTACATATAAATATTCCGCCCATCGTGTCCGATCGAGTGTATATGGTTATTTATAGGAACGTCCAATTGTAAATCTTTATATTAAAATTAACAAACTATCATTTAGTTAAACAAATATAAAGCCCATTAATAGCCCATAGTCTAATTTCCACAAGTGTCGTTCTTTTGTCCAAACCCCAATTATGGTACAAAGCCCAATTACCCAATTTTAGATATTTTTAGCTCAACATCATGATTACTTCGGTTCAAATAAGCATAATAACAACTTAGTTACGAGACATTAATTTAAAAAGGGAGAACATAACTTACATTGATTATTTAACGCGTAGTGTTACACGGACAGAGTTCCGGCTTAAAAACCCGTAAATAACCGTTACATAACCCAAACTAACTAATATAAAACTACCCTATACTATATATATATATATATATATATATATATATATATATATATATATTTATTTATTTATTATTTATTACAGAGTATTATTATTATTATTTTATATTATTTAAACTCGGCAGAATGCATGGCCTTTTATAGGCATTTTTGATTTTTGCAGCTCCGCGAGTTGCGGTATTTTAAGCCTACAAACTCCGCGAGTCGCGGAGTTTGAAAATCCAGCTCACACAATTTTGGAACCTTGCTTGTCGACATAATTTATATATAAATATAAAATATAAATAATTAATATAATTATTTATATATTATATTATATTCTTGTGCCTAGTAGACTTGTAATTTTTGGTCCATTGCGTCGGGCGTTGATAGTTGGCTCGGGTACCGGTTCCGGATTTTCGAACGCCTTTTCGTATAATTTAATATCTTGTACTTTGCGTTCCGCAACTTGTACTTTTGTCATTTTTAGACGTTTCTTATCAATAAGTTGAACCACTTGGATTGTATCTTGTACATTTGAGCTTTTTGGACGTTTTTGTCTACAAATCGTCGTTTTCGCCTTTTGTCTTAGCACTTATATAATATAAACGATTACAACTTAAAATAGAACAATTACAACTAAATAATTTACATATTGGGAGGATATTGCTACAAAATATATGTTCATTTGGAGCACTATCAAATATCCCCACACTTGAACGTTGCTTGTCCTCAAGCAATACATAACTTGAAATAATATAATACATCACACGAATCACTTCTTTATTCTTCACACTTTGTACATCAGTGATTTTGATATGGCGGTATAAATAATGATAGTAACGATAGAACCATGGTTAAAGGTGGGTGTGTCATCCACAGTTGCCTCGGGTTTAGGTCAACGACACTTGCAATCAAATAGTCGTTTTACTTTCGGTTTCCAAAGCAAAGTGCACATTTGAAAGGCGGTTTACAGTCCCACGTGACTATAAAAATGTAGATCCTTAAGGAAATTGGATGTTTATGAAAACATTTGATCTTTTGAAAATTCAATCTAGCTTTTACCCTAGATAAGTTTTTCGGAATAACCCTTCACCGGTGTTTGCAAAATGATTTTTTGTGGGTTTTGTGGGTTTCAGATTTGAAAATTTTAGCTCAAAACTTATGGTTTTGTGTTACCCACTTGCTAACCTTGTGAAAGCAACACGTCCAGTTTACTTGTCCCGTATATTACCTTTCGGTAAACTATCGTTCGGTTGTAAAGGCAAGCGATGAACAAGCAACTGTTAAGGCAATGTCCCGTGACTTGCTTTTGATTATGGTCTATAAACGTGTCGGATGCTAGTACTATCCTTTGTAGGAGCAATGGTAAAGATCATCCTATGATTTTTCAGTCTGGCACAAGGTCCTGTTTCCGACCATGCTATGCAACCACTGTTCTTACGGTTGACACCCGATTTGGTTCAGGTGACCTAATGAATTCCAGGTAAATTCCTAGGATTTTACGTTCAATGGTAATGAACGTATTGAAAATAGGTTTTCAGAAAACAAATCGGTTTTCATTTTTGATCAAAATATTTTCTCGTTCAAGCTCGAGTTTAGATATCATTGAATTCCATGAGTTTGTAATTCTCAATCTTTAAGGTCAATCTTAAGGATTGAGTAATATCAGGCTTAAAAGCTGATTTTTTTATCTTTAAGGAGATTATCCTTTCTGGGGATCTGATTAATTAGTCTTATCAATCTAATTTGCACGGTGCCCCCCCATTGTACGAGATAAATCCTTCTCATGGTTAGGATAAATCTGACCACTTGGCGACCCTGTTTGATGATGAGGTTCGTGGATTTCCTGCTGATTTTAGTGATGACTTTTCTAGATTTTTCGTCAACCTACAGCTGGTCTGGACGACAACTTCTTGACCTAAATCAAGAAGCGCGTGTCTTTTTTGGAAGACTTTACTTCCTTTTAATGATGGAATTGATTCATCGTGTATATCCATCTTTTCTTTTCTTTCATCGGGTAAAATTGTTAATTTAGTCCAAAACAAAATCACCTGCAATAAACTTTACAGAAACATGTGCTAGATTGTTTTTAATTGAATAACTAGGTACATTCTCCCCACACGTAGTTTCTTTCTTTGCCTTTTTATTCTCCTTTATTCCATTTTAAATGAATTCAAGCGTTTTAGGGTGTTTCTCAATTTATGTCCTTTCCGAGGTAACGATAATTTCGGCATTAACACCTAGTTTTCAGCGTTCATAAATATATATAAACATGATTTTAAATTCATTTAGTTGAAAATTTTTCAAATTTTCATAAAATTTGGCAAATAAACCAAGTATAAACCCGAGAGAATTTATAACCCTTCCCCACACTTGAGATCATGCAATGTCCTCATTTGCATGAAATCAGACTCTAATTATAAATTCATGAGGGTGATTAGTGTAGAAAAGTGATTGAAAATACCCAGTTTGTAATTACAAAGCTCGTCGAATGATAGATGGCGCGCCTCATTGTTCATTCCTTCTTGTTTTATCACACATGCTTTTTTTCAAAAACGGCTGCTTTTCTGAACTGTTTACTAATATTTGAAAAAGCATCTTTTACCCTAATCATGCATTTTTATTAACGAGTTATGCACTAACCCGAACCCCTAATATAACGTTAAGTGGGGTTAGACTTCCCCACACTTAGCTGACGACATGTGAAGTCGGTAGAATAAGTTCCACGAATTAGAATAGTGAGCCAGTTATTTACATCTCGGGTGGTGTATAATATATCAATGGGTTTAAAGTTTAGACTCTCCCGATCATCACTACTTAATTCTTTTTTAAGTATAGCTTTTAATAAATGGATATGTCTCTTTTCCGGTTCTTGGTCAAATGGATCGATATACATCGGCATACATATTATAGGGCGGACAATTCCTAATATTTCCTTCCGTTCATTCTCGGGATCAAAGGTTTCACCTCTATTACCCAATTGGGTGAAATTCGAGGTGTCATTATCTATTACAGCTCGTAGTTCATTTCCGGTGGATGACTCGTCTATTGAGAGTATTGGGTTGGAAGGTTGTGGAATGGTGAATTTCGGGATCAAAGCAAATTCTTCTTCATTAATGGTACTTATTGGTCTCACCATTTTGGTCTCGGGGGTAAAATTTTCAACGTTATCGTTTTCCCAAGAGTACCAATTTGTCACCCTTACTTCTTCTTCATTCATTGATGGATCGATGATTTTGTCGGTAGAGGCTAATGTGTCGATATGTTGTGAAATTGGTAAAACTGAATAAAAAGTATCATCGGGATAGTTGGTGATTTCGGAGCTCTCGAATTCATCAAAATTCGATGATATAAAATTTTATTGCACAATACTCCTCAGATCAACAGGTGTGTAATCTGATAGGGTTTCAGTTTGCCGATTTACAAACTCTCTCATTTGTTCATTTTGAGCATCAAGTTCTTCGAGTTTGATTTTCATATAATCTAAAGAATTTTCAGGCACATAATTTTCCTCGTCTTCTGGTTGTTGAGTTTGGATATATTCTTGTGAATAATCCCAATTAGAATTGTATTCCTCATAATCGTTACATTCAGGTTCCATGGGTGCATAATTTTCCATAGGAACGTAACAATAACATTCCCATGTTGAGTGATAATCTCCACATATTTCACAACCAGTTATTGTTTCGTCATTCGTGATCCAAGATTGACCGAATGAATTGTCATCAACACCTGTTTGAGAGTATTGATGAAATTGATTTCGGATGTCATAAAGAGTTTCTAAGATATTTTCGAGATTTTCCATAATGCGTTTATTACCAAATTTTAGCTACAATGTGGTGCATTTACTAATTATCCTATTAGTTATAAAATAAAATAAAAAAAATTATATAAGTTATCAAATTAATAGACTTTTCTGCTTTTGCCCACGTTTCGAATAGCCAATAGATGCAGAAGGGAGCCAGAACCCTTTAAATCGGAAGCTCACAACTCAGCCACTAACAAATCCAACTATTACTACGAAGCAGAAAATTTGGATGTCTATCAATTTAACCGCTTAAAATAATTTTTCGTTGAAATTTTAAAGAAATTATAGAGAAGAAATAGAGAAAATTCTAAGTCCTAAAAACTAGATCGTCGAGAAATAAGAAAGAAAAAGAATACGCGTCGAAAAACGTCGAAAAATAAAAATAAGAAAGAAAAACGTCGAAACTTAAAAGTCTAAAAATTATATCTAAAAATTTGCGCCTAAAGGTCTAAAGGTAAATGCAATTTTATTCAGAAAACGACAATTACTTAAAGGCACTAAAATCTATTTAAAACTAAAGAGAAAAACGGCGTCGCAAAATTCTAAAGCGCCTAAATCTTAATCTAAAGAAAAAGCACTTAAGGGATTTTACGGCAAAGCCTAAGAATCTATACATATAAAATAACTACGGAAAAACTAATTTTAAAACTAATTGCGAACGAAAAATATACAAAATATTACGATTACACTAAATAAAAGGATACAAATTATAAAAAGTGATAAAATTACTTATTTTTATAAAAAATATTATTTTTATATTTTTATTTTTATATTTTATAAAAGTATTAATTTTTTATATATTAAAACTAAATATAATTAATTATAACTAATTAATTTAAAAACTTAAACTAAATAATAATAATAATAAAGTAATTAGGGTTAAATAATAATAATAATAATAATTAATAATACCCCGTAATTAATGCTTTTTAGGGTTTCTTTGTGGCCTGACAGGGCGGCTCCGCGAGTCGCGATGTTCCGTTCCAGAAAATCTCCGCGAGTCGCGGAGGTTGAAAAACGTTTTTTTTTTTAAATTTTATATTGTTTTTCTAAAAATATATATAAATATATTTATACAAAAATAAATAAAAAATATAGCGTTTCGCCGATTTCCCCGGCAGTGGCGCCAAAATACTTGATGTTATGCGAGGTGTATATGAAATAGCTATATATTTTTCTAGGAAAAACTATTAAATACGATACAATTTTACACAAAATATGACAAGTTTTAATTATTTATTTACAAATGGGATATACCTAAACCTTGCTACAACACTATATGCAGTGTACCTAATCGTAGAGTAGTGTAGTTTTTAGTAAGTCCGGTTCGTTCCACAGAAAGCTGGCTTATTTCACACTATATTTTAAACAATTATATTCGTACAAAATATATTATATTAATAATATATAAAAGGGGGTTTTACCGTTTAATGATCGGTTTGTCGATTTTATATTTTAAACGAAGCGTAAAGTAAATGACGATATTTAACTATCAATATAAAATAAATAACAATAATTAAAATGACAATAAATAAAAGTACGAGGAAATATGAAATAAAATATATTATGCTTATTTAAACTTCCGTAATAATGATGTTTGACGTGTTGATTTTTAGTTTATTCCCATGGGTTAATTGTTCTTTGTCCTGGATTATTCAATTTGTCCGTCTGGTTTTTGTCCATAACAGTCCATCAGTCATAAATATAAAGTGCGAGTATCCACGTCAAATTATCCTTATACCCGAAGTCAAATATTCCAACTAATTGGGGACTTAAACTGTAACAAGGTTTTAATACTTTGTTTAATAATTACACCAGGATATCGACTGCATGTAATCCAAGGTTTAATACTTTGTTAACAATTACGCCAAGTGTCCTTGTACATAATTTCACCCCTGTTTTAATAATTCCATAGACTATTAATCCATTCCCGTGTCCAGTTAAATAAACGATTATTCGTACATATAAATATCCCGCCCATCGTGTCCGATTGAGTGTATATGGTTATTTATAGGGACGTCCAATTGTAAATCTTTATATTAAAATTAACAAACTATCATTTAGTTAAACAAATATAAAGCCCATTAATAGCCCATAGTCTAATTTCCACAAGTGTCGTTCTTTTGTCCAAACCCCAATTATGGTACAAAGCCCAATTACCCAATTTTAGATATTTTTAGCCCAACATCATGATTACTTCGGTTCAAATAAGCATAATAACAACTTAGTTACGAGACATTAATTTAAAAAGGGAGAACATAAATTACATTGATTATTTAACGCGTAGTGTTACACGGACAGAGTTCCGGCTTAAAAACCCGTAAATAACCGTTACATAACCCAAACTAACTAATATAAAACTACCCTATACTATATATATATATATATATATATATATATATATATATATATATATATATATATTATATATATATTTATTTATTACAGAGTATTATTATTATTTTTTTATATTATTTAAACTCGGCAGAATGCATGGCCTTTTATAGGCATTTCTAATTTTTGCAGCTCCGCGAGTTGCGGCATTTTAATCCTGCAAACTCCGCGAGTCGCGGAGTTTGAAAATCCAGCTCACACAATTTTGGAACCTTGCTTGTCGACATAATTTATATATAAATTTAAAATATAAATAATTAATATAATTATTTATCTATTATATTATATTCTTGTGCATAGTAGACTTGTAATTTTTGGTCCATTGCGTCGGGCGTTGATAGTTGGCTCGGGTACCGGTTCCGGATTTTCGAATGCCTTTTCGTATAATTTAATATCTTGTACTTTGCGTTCCGCAACTTGTACTTTTGTCATTTTTAGACGTTTCTTATCAATAAGTTGAACCACTTGGATTGTATCTTGTACATTTGAGCTTTTTGGACGTTTTTGTCTTCAAATCGTCGTTTTCGCCTTTTGTCTTCGCACTTATTTAATATAAACGATTACAACTTAAAATAGAACAATTACAACTAAATAATTTACATATTGGGAGGATATTGCTACAAAATATATGTTCATTTGGAGCACTATCAATAAGCTTATACTTTTTCTGTTTAGATTCATAAACTTAAGTTCAATATGAAACCATAGCAACTTGAATCACTCAAAACGGATTTAAAACGAAGAAGTTATGGGTAAAACAAGATTGGATAATTTTTCTTGTTGTAGCTACGTGAAAATTGGTAACAAATCTATATTAATCATATCCTAGCTAACTCATATTGTATTATACATGTATTCTAATATATTATGTAATCTTGGGATACCTTAGACACGAATACAATGTTTTGACATATCATATCGACCCATCTATATATATATTTCGGAACAACCATAGACACTCTATATGAAGTAATGTTGGAGTTAGCTATACAGGGTTGAGGTTGATTCCAAAATTGTAAGACCCGAATATTTTATTGTACTTATGTGTGTATAAGTTATTCAAGTTGTGGAGTTTAGGTTGTATTTAATTAAAAGGCAAAAGAAGCTGAACTGGGCATTTGGCGCGCCGCGCGGCCTTATGGCGCGCCGCGCCATTACGGGCTGACAGCTCACTTTGTTTTTTAATTAGATATTTTGAGGGCAATTGGGTAAATTCACTTGAGGGCCGACCTTAAGGCCCTAGATCAGTTTTGGGGAGCCTCATAACTCCATTTTCATCTACTTCACTTCTTCCAATTTAATTTCTAGAGAGAGAGAGAGATTCTTAGTGAGGGAAAGCTTGAATCAAGGAAGAAGGAGGCGATTTCGGATCAAAGTGCGGGTATTAAAGTTGTTCATCTTTCCTCTAGCTACGTTTTGATCATAGTGGTATGCTCTAATCTTGATTTCCTTGTTTAATTTGTGAAAGGGTTAGAGTTAGGGTTAATGATGAACTTAAAACCCATTTGTGGGTGAATTGGGTATTTTTGGATGAATTTGGGTCATGAAGACTCAAAGATGACTAACTAGGGTTTTCAAGTGTTAGATTGATGATTATGAACTTAATTGGTTAGTTAAAGAACTAGAACACTTTAATGATATGTAAATGTGTGTTATTGGGTATGGATGACCCAAATGGGTGTGTTGACTTTGAAATGGGTCAAATGAGTCTTTAATGACCTAAGCGGCCTAGCAAGTATGAAAACGAGTTAGCCTTGTGACCTAAGTGTGTTTTAAACCCATCTTGAAGAATGATTAGGGTTTTGGTGTGTGTTGACCCAATTTAGGGTTAAGGGTGCAAATGGGTTGAAATTGCACCTTGGGTCAAAATGGCTTAGAATGGTGAAAGGGTTTGGTTGACCGACTTGAGTTTGCGTTTGATTATATGTATAATGTGATAGGTACGTTACTTTGAGGTTTCGCAAGCTCGGGTATCTTTTCACAAGAATTTGAGGTGAGTGGAATAATTATATGCGTATGTATATAATGTATCTATTTGTTGTAGCGTGAAATGTGTAGTGTCGAGGTGCTAAGACACCATGTTTCACGTGAAGAGTGTAGCATCGAGGTGTTAAGATGCCACTCGGGTGTAGCATCGAGGTGTTAAGATGCCACCTAGGAGTGTAGTGTCGAGGTGTTAAGACACCACTCCGTAAATTAATGAGTGATGCATCGAGGTGTTAAGATGCCACTCGGGGTGATGTGCTGAGGTGTTAAGGTGCCACCCTAGGGGTTAGTGGTGCGAGGTGTTAAGTGCCCTAATGGATGTTGTGAACACCGATGGCGTTTTCGCGAGCGCCGTTCCCTTGTACTATTGGTTAACCATGGTTATTTGTGTGGTAAGCATATTATATTATTCGAGTTATATTTATATGCGGTTGTTATGCTAGCTTGTGGTATTGGAGGTTTATAGCTTGTTATTGCGACGATAAGCTAATTGTGTTTGTTAGCATGTTTGCGGTTTGTGTAAGTGTATGTAAGTAGGTATAATTATATATGTATTCGTATAATTATTGCATTCACTAAGCTTTGCTTACCCTCTCGTTGTTTACTATTTTTATAGGTTCGGTGGTGGACAAGGGTAAGGACATTATCATGGATTAGAGATCCCGCTTGTTGATTAGGGGACGCTTTTGGCTTTAGTAGCTCTTGGAGTTTGACCGATAGTTGGGTAGTTTAATCCCAAACGCCATGCTCATTGTGTAGTTTGGAACTTAAACTTTTTGGTGGTCGAAACTCGTAAATTGTATTAAACTCGTAAAACGGCCGATGTGGGCCCCGCTTGTAAAACATTGATTTTATATTTGAAACAGGTTAGTTTTACATATTTGGATGTATAGTAAAAAGCGTTTCATCTAAAAGTGTCGGGAACTAGTCAATCTTTTTCGCATTTTGAGACTTTCCGGACAGACCCGAATGGCGCGCCGCCATCCCGGCGCGCCGCGCCAGTTCACTGTGCAGCAAATTTTTTTTATTTTGTATTTTCACGTGGTTTGTTCGCGGATTGGTTTGGGTTGTTACGAGTGGTATCAGAGCATGGTCTAAGGGATTTAGGCGACTTGAGATAGGTGCCTAGACTTAGACTTTAATGTGTATGCGCTTTTTGCGGGACTTGTAGGAGACGGGTCGGATCGGGGATTTGGTTAGTGCTTAGGTCTATGTGAACTAACCTTGCACTAATCGTTTTGTGTTGTTTTAGCAATCATCAAGCGAGATAGACGTTGTACTAGCAAGTTAATGCGACGTGCTCGCGTAACAATGATTAGCTACCATTGTTACGGGTTCAAGACGTGTTAAACAAGCAATGTACGACGAGTATCAACCAAGATGGGGCGGTGTGTATATGTATGTCGTTCCTTTTTGTTTCGTTGTTTAATCTATACGCATTCTCTAGAATGAAGACGGAAGATGGAACCGGAACGGACGCGCCTATTCATGAGGGGAAGGATGAGTTAACATTAAGGATTGAGGCGGAGTTCGAACGCTATATCTTGATTTTCGCCAACAAGGTTAAGCAAGTTCTCCAAGAGTCGTCCGAGGGAATAGTGACCGAGATGGTTCTAGACCGAGTGCCTAAGGTCGTGAAGGAAGAGTTAGAAAAGAGGTTTCCTAAACCTCAAGGTGACGGTGACGAAGGAGCAACTATGGGGATTGAATCTCATGCTTCAAAATTTATTGATCACTCTTTGGGTAAGAGAAAGTTAGAATCAAGAGGTGCTCCTAGTAAAAGGGCGAGAAGTACGCCCGGAGGTGTTGAAAAAGTGAAGAAGAGGAGTAAGACAGGTTATGGGCCTACGTGCTTTCAGTGTGGAGGACGAGGCCATTTTGCACGGGATTGTACGAGTGTACCTTTAAGCATGATCAATTGCTTTATTTGCCAAAAGAAGGGACACCATAAGTCGAAGTGTTCCGAATCGTTTGTAGATCGGGTTAGGAGGTTAGAGCGTGACTATCTGATGATCAGTGGAGCGCAAAGGTCCAACGATGATGTTTCAGGTATTTTCGTCTTTGGTACAAATATGCCTTATTATTGTTTATTTGTGCCGATGGATTCGTGTATGTATTAGGGACTTAAACTTTGCTTCGAGATCTATTTAGACTCAAGTGAACTCGGTGAAGATTCGGTTTGTTGATGGTTTTGATGATAGTGCACCAGGGTAGCGCCTGAGTCGTTGACTCGTGGAAACGCTCCCTGGGGACGAATGCATAGTGGTAATACGTAGTATTGATGCGAGTGACATTCCTAATGGAAACACCCTATGATGACATTTGTATTGACGGACGAGGGCGTAAGACTTGGTGCAACCAAGCATTTCTTAGTGATAGGGTAAATGAATCCACTAAGCCATGAGAACGAACTTTGGCGTTAGGTTGTGAGCGCGTGTTCGCGTTTGTAGTGAAGTGGGTGAAACCCTTAAGAGCATGTGTGTATCATTGACCGGATGCTTTCGTAGTGGTAACGGGTAGAAAGGATTTGATAGTTGGAAAAGTCTACCTTGCGGGTAGCGGTAATTTCGTTCTAAAAGGATACGTGTTATGTTGACATTGTGTCATCACTTTAGTGGCGCAATCGGGTGACGGTAGATGTTAGTATTTATTATTATCGAATTGAGCTCTCGAGAATTCAGGAAGAGGGACCGACGCCAAGTATGTTCGTGTACGACGGTAAATGGCGAAATCGTTTGATTTTGTAATCTTGACGATTTGATTTAGGAACGAGGTTATACGTTGGGAAGTTGGTAGTGTTACATCAAAGAAATTGTGTCGACTTTATTAGGATTTATATTCCTACCGAGGAAGCGTAATGGGATTTGAGAAAGGGTACGATGCCTCATTGTCGTATACTTTAGGTAGTAGTTACAAAATAGCCATTTTGTGTACTACGAGGAAATTAGATATATGTGTTTATTTGGGGTCATCTCTCTGTTGACCGCGTTTGACTTGTGATAGGTGATGAGGGATATCCGGAAGGATTAACTCTTCGTTACCACATTTGGTTGTGATGGATGGCAAGCGGCTCTCGGGAAGAACCGTTACTTGTATATTTACGATTTTAATTGCCCATAGGAATTGTGCACATAGCCGTTTTGTGCACATGGTTGTGAGTAATAGTCGGTTTTACTCACACATTGGTATTAATAGTGCGGTAGCCGTGTTTAACAACCCGTCCTTATCCACCTGGACGAAGTCATCAACATTTGGTCCCATTGCGATGATCGACTCCAAGTAATGTCCTTAATAATGAGCAAATGCACAGCGGAAGACTTAATTCGTACCTGAGAATAAACATGCTTAAAAGTGTCAACCAAAAGGTTGGTGAGTTCATAGGTTTATCATAACAATCATTTCAATATATTAATAGACCACAAGATTTCCGTTTATAAATATATGTACACTCGCAAGTGTATAAATGTATTCTATAAGTTGTAGGCACCCGGTAACAAGCCTTAACGTTCATGTTTTACCCTCTGAAGCACACCAGATCAGGTGTGTTTAAAATAACCTCGAAGTACTAAAGCATCCCATAGTCAGGATGGGGTTTGTCAGGCCCAATAGATCTATCTTTAGGATTAGCGCCTACCGTACATAGACAAGTAGTTTAATGTTACCAAGCTAAGGGTATATTTCTGGTTTAAACCCACGTAGAATTTGTTTTAGTACTTGTGCCTATTTCGTAAAACATTTATAAAACAGCGCATGTATTCTCAGCCCAAAAATATATATTGCAAAAGCAATTAAAAAGGGAGCAAATGAAACTCACCATACTGTATTTTGTAGTAAAAATATATAGAACGACATTGAACAAGTATAGGGTTGGCCTCGGATTCACGAACCTATGTTAAGTATATATATTAACACATAAAATGGTAATCGAACAAATTTATATATTATTAGTGATTTAATTGTTATTTTAATTGAATTTTTCATTAATAACCTTATTAATTATATTTATTAATATTTATTATAAAGGTATTAATATAGTTATGTGATGTGTAGTAAATATAGTTTTATATAACTAATAATTATTTGATAAAATAATATTGATAATAATAATAACTAAAAGTTGTTTTATTTTACAATAATAATAATAATAATAATAATAATAATAATAATAATAATAATAATAATAATAATAATAATAATAATAATAATAATAGTTATTATGATAATAATATTGATAATATGAAAATAATAATATTAATTTCAAAATAATGATAATGATAGTAATAATAATAATTTTGATAAATATAATAATCTTTCTAATAATGATAATAATAATAATAATGATGATACTTTTAATATAAATGATAGTTTTTTTGTAATAAAATGATACTAATAATAATAATAATACTTTCACTAACAATAATAATTATAAATTACTACCTTAAGAGTAATAAATAAACTTCCCAAAAATGAAACTGCAACTGTTGCATGGAATCGAACCCAAGACCTCTCATTCCCCAACCAAACACCCAACCATTCCTCTGTTTCTTATTATTTGTTTTAATTTATCTGTTATACTTATTTAATCTGTATTATTCGTGCTGCTTTCTTTTATTTCCATCGTCAATTATCATCATCCTACTTCATCATCTATTATCTCTTCACATACTTGTCGTCCTCAACAAAATAAAAGTACGATATCACAGCAGAAGGAAGTCGATAGTCAACAATAGCTAATCGAGTGGAGTTTGGGCTGATTTAGAACTGATTTTACAGTAAATGTGTAATAGGCTTCGGCCTAATAGAAAGCATAAACTAAAACAGGCCCAAACGAAAAAAACAATTACTCACTCAAAACCCAATAGGAGGAAACAGTCCAGCTGTGTAAGAAAGAAAAAACGTCGGTGTTTAAATTGTGGGGTTCGTGATATGTTTGGTTGTATAACAGATCAATTAGCTGTCCCTTTTTGTGGTGGGTTCCTTGTCGACAGGGAAAAGGGAAACAGATACAAAAACGCATCATCATCTTTATCTAATTACTTTCATCATCATCGAAAAGAAATAAAAATTTCACCATCATCATTATTGTCGTTTAACCTCATCGTAGTATCAGTGGAATAGCAGCGGTTAAAGCAGGTGATCGAAATAAAAATTGTGGTGGTGGTTCGATGATTGCAGCTGGGTAGGAATAGAAAAGAATATGTTGTAGTAGCATAAAATAACAATAAAAATGGGTTTTGATGGTAGTGGAGATGGAGAGTGGTGGTGTTGGTTTGGGTTTTCCGACAACAGTGGTAAACCATAAGAGTGGTTTTTAACGAGAAACAGAAATAAAAGCAAGGTATTAGCAACAGACCCACAACAGCCATATTCGAATTTTGGTCTGTTTGTTTTCGAACAGAAACAGTAATATCGCAGGTGGCTTTTAAGTGGGTGGTGGTTGACTGTAGGGTGACAGTTGTGGAGCAGTAATAGGCGAAGGTGGTGATTAAATATCGTGGTGGTGATGGCCACGGTTGTAGAGTTGCATTTGACAGAAGAAACAACTTCGAAAATGGAAATGATGGTGATCTATGTTTGAATCAAAACAGAAATATGGCCGTGTGATATGTTTGATGATGATTATCGAATCATGGAAGAACCGAGGGTGTTGGTTGTAGGGTGTGTCACGAAAGGAAACAACAAGATCAAGGAGAAAATGATAAATGGGTTTCTTGTTTTGGGTTGTTCGATAGTAGTAAGAAAATAATAATAACAAAGATGGTGGTAAGGTTTTGAATGGTGATGGGTGGTTGTTTATGTGAGTTCCAATGGTGGTTGTTGTTTGATGATAATCAAAAACGGCAAGCATATAGGCGATGGTTGTGATGTTGTTCACAAGGATGAGAAGAAAAGAACATGGAAGGTGATGATTGTGGTTTAGTTGCATCAAAACTATCATTGGTGTAATTAATGATTATAGAGTGGTGATGGTAGAAGATTTGGAGAAGGGTTAATTCACAGAACATGAAAGAAGAAAGAATGAAGGTTGAGTTGTTTGTTCTAAATATATCTCAAATGTATATGTATGTATATATATAAATTGAGAATTTAGACTGTGGAAAAGAACAAGAAAAGAAACAGTAGGTGAGGTTGATTATTTTACTAATTATCTGTAATAATTTGATCTTATTCCAAACGTAGTGGTTGATTTCCTCAACCAAACCAAATTGACAGAATAATAAAAAAAATAAAAGCATGGTACGAATTTGGATATAACTTCTAACTAAATCAGATAGGGTCAAAATTTAGGAAAACGATTTGTATCACTTTAAGAGACAAGAAACAAAATTCGTAACAGAATGATGGGTAAGTTTCACGGATTCAATTCATACTCCATGATTTTTATATATGATAATAATAGTTAGTTATATATTTATGTAAATAATAATAATAATCCTTTTAATGTTATAAAATAATAATAACATTAATACCAAAATAATACTAGTAAAATTAATAATAATGATAGAAGTAATAAAGATTATGGAGTTGATAATTTTTAAATAAAAATAGAAATTTTTAGTAGCAATATTAATAATATTCATAATAATACGAAAATCAAAAATTTTCTATTATATATATATATAAAAAATATAATAAAGATATAACAAATTAAAGACATTTTATATCCATAAATTATATAACAATATGCTGATATTAATATTAATATTAATATTCATAATATTAATGTGAGTTATAATACTAATATTTTTAATATAACATTTATATATACTTTTCTGTTTATAATTAAAAGTTCGTGAATCATCGAGAATGGTCGAAAGTCAAATGAATACATAAACACAGTTCAAAACTTTTGAGACTCACTATTACAGACTTTGTTTATCTCGTCAAAATATAATATCGTATCAAGAGTTTGGTTTAAAATTAGTCGGAATTTTCCGGGTCGTGACAGTACCTACCCGTTAAAGAAATTTCGTCCCGAAATTTGAGTGAGGTCGTCATGACTAACAATAAAATTGTTTTTATGACGAATATGAGTTGATAAATAGAAGTTTATCATTATTGAGTAATATAGATAAAACAATTCGATCACGCGAAGAGTATAAGTGAAGCTATCACAAAAGATTGAGATAGAGATTTAACTTTTGACGTAATCATGGTGGATTTTCGGAATTCATGGAATTTAAGGAAATCTTCTATTCAGAACGAAAATGAAATAGCAACGATTTATTAGCAAACTGTTGGAATTATGGTAAGGATAAAAATATCAAGAGAATATTTTCTTGATATGTTTAGAGGTTAAATAGAATGAAAGAGTTATGTAACATGGCACCTAATGACGTTAGGATCTGTGAATCATCAAGTTCCATTAGAAACTTAGCATGACTTACTATAATATAATCACGTTGGCCAAGCGTCATTATAGTATACTAACCCATGCATCAGTTCCCAACACTTCTCCACAATTCATTCATAATTTATACTTAGATTTTACAGAAGTTTCCAATATAATGGAATACAGAAAACACGAAGAGGTAGATAATTTCGGACAAGAATATTTATGAAAATATCCTCAGAAATATCGAAGATATTTATGATGATATTTTGGAATTTCTAAGTTCGAAGGTTGATGAAGAAAAATTTTCTGCAAAATTTAACATGACTTCGGAGCAAGATATTCTCTAAAGATTTCATCGGATCCAGAATTACCTGGATTCTTTGAATATAAGGTTTGGTCCTTGTATTTGTCCTTGGTCTCCTTCATGGTGTGCTCAATCAAATTTTAAGTACCAAATTTTCTATCGAGCGCTCCTAACACTTCCTTCTTTATCATCAACTTTTGGCCATTAAGACCATCTACAACATGCTTCTTCGTCAGCATTTTCAAAGTTAACAGATCTGGTTCATCGGTTATCAAATCGAGGTGTTTTCAGGAGAATTGTGTTTTTAGATGATTAAACACTGGTAGTAGTATGGTTGAATATAAAAGGTTCCCCGGTAACAATAAAAGAACACGCATATATAACAAGGTTATAATAAGGTTGTTTTGAACGAAAAGTTGGAATTGTATTGCTGGAGCTGTGACAAAATTTGCTACTTTGAAAGGGATTACCAAATTATTTTGGGTAATAATAACGCTAAATAAACTATCACAGCTATGAGTTAAACATTTACTCAGGTTCTGAATGTTTTCAGGTGCATAACTAAATGCTTCAATCTTTTCTTCCGTAGATAAAATGCGGCTGGTTCATCCTCTCGATCGAGGTGTCTTCATGAATCATAAAAGATTTGAACAAAGATTGTAATCGTTAAGATACAATTGAGGTTTAAGATGAAATCAAGTGGCAAACTTGAAGTATTGTTTAATTTCATATGTTATAATCAATATTTTAATTCATTTTAATTGTCCAATGTTATTGGTTCACAGTCGATAGTCTACAGTTAACAGTCCAGTAATTCATATATAGTTTATTATATTATATTCGAATTAATTAATACGTGTCGTGACCCGTATACGTCTCAGACTCGATCACAACTCAAAGTATATATATTATTATAGAATCAACCTCAACCCTGTATAGAGAACTCGATCATTACTGCATATAGAGTGTCTATGGTGATTCCAAATAATATATATAGATGCGTCGATATGATATGTCAAAACCTTGTATACATGTCCCGATATTTAAAGTGCGTAAAATAAATACAGAAATTAAATGACGATAAATAAAATGCGTAAAGTAAATAACAGAAATTAAATGACGAAAAATTGCGAGAATGTAAATTGTGATAATTAAATTGCGATAAATAAAGTGTAATCAGTTAGCTGGGAACAATTAGCTAGGAACAGTTAGCGTGGATTCTTAACAAAATTTCTCATAGTTAATTTGTTTGTTTCTAACAAATTTTATTTTGTCAAATGTTTCCTTCATTAAGCCACTTGATTTTTGATAAATCAAAATCCAAATATGAAATTGGATGAATATGATTATTCTGCGGTAAATTGATATGTATATCTGTAGATGTAAATAGGATAGTAAATACTGTTGAATCAGATTTGAAAGAATGTACAGTGTAACTTATTAATGTGAAATCTAAATATTCCTCGGGTATTACCTACCCGTTAATATATTTTCACCATTAACAATTTATATAAAAGAATTATTAATTACATTCTTTATGAAAACATATATACATATATATTTTCTTCAGATGTAATCATGGATTTAATGAGTCAATAAGATATTAAACTCATTTGATTTATCGTTAATACTAGATTACATAATCTCTAAAACTTTAGAAATTACATAATCGCCATGTCGAGCGAAGATAATCGACGTAGAACGATATGTAGAACGATGATTATACTCTAGGTACAGAATGAGATGTCGAAGCTGGTGACGCGGATGTTGTTGTTGGTGGTACTAGTGCTGTTGGTGTTGAGGCTGGTGATGTTACTGGTGTTGGTGATACTGATGTTGGTGGTACTGTTAGTGTCGGTGATGCTGCTGGTGCTTGTAAGTTTTGAACCATATTCTCCAAGGTTAGCACTCGAGCTCGAAGTTTTTTAACTTCTTCTAATAACCCTGGTTGGTTATCAGTGTGAGGTACAGATCGGATATCTTCTCTAGTTCCGTTAATGGTAGTCTCAAGATGAAAAATTCTCGCAAAAAGGGTATAAACGGTGTTGCGAACAGGTTCGCCGGTGAGCGGGTCGAGTACTCCAAGGTTAGGTGGTAGATTCGGTTCATGATATGGAGTACCTTCTTCCCTTCTACATAGGGTGAGTATGTCGCGAACCCACCCCCATCTTCTCCAGTAATCACGGTAGTTGATTGGTTGGTGTGCTCCAGTCACACTGTCTTCGGAGTCAAAGGAACTTGGACGATTCGTAGAGGCCATCTTTCGCGATCACAGAAAAATATTTTTGGTATGAAACGTTTAGTGACAGCAACTGATAGTTGGATGGTATTCTCAATGCATAATATTCATAGATATATATAGTACCAAAATTCCTTAAATTACGGAGAAATTTACGGGAGATATCAGGCAAAGTTTATCGTAATAAATACGCTAAGATATGAATTAGCAGATACGCTAAGATATGGATTCGTCAGTACACTATCTATGCAATAAAGGCAGTAGGACGTGTCTAGACTTAGAATGATAAGCAGGTAATTTTCGACACGAAATGATAAGCAAAACTTTTGACATGCAGACACGGTCGAAGTCCAGACCCGCTAATGCATCTAAACAACTATCAGCTAGACACACTAATACAAGACCTGGTTCGCTAAGACCAATGCTCTAATAATAACTTTAACAACTCGTCCTTATCCACCTGGACGAAGTCATCAACATTTGGTCCCATTGCGATGATCGACTCCAAGTAATGTCCTTAATAATGAGCAAATGCACAGCGGAAGACTTAATTCGTACCTGAGAATAAACATGCTTAAAAGTGTCAACCAAAAGGTTGGTGAGTTCATAGGTTTATCATAACAATCATTTCAATATATTAATAGACCACAAGATTTCCGTTTATAAATATATGTACACTCGCAAGTGTATAAATGTATTCTATAAGTTGTAGGCACCCGGTAACAAGCCTTAACGTTCATGTTTTACCCTCTGAAGTACACCAGATCAGGTGTGTTTAAAATAACCTCGAAGTACTAAAGCATCCCATAGTCAGGATGGGGTTTGTCAGGCCCAATAGATCTATCTTTAGGATTCGTGCCTACCGTACATAGACAAGTAGTTTAATGTTACCAAGCTAAGGGTATATTTCTGGTTTAAACCCACGTAGAATTTGTTTTAGTACTTGTGCCTATTTCGTAAAACATTTATAAAACAGCGCATGTATTCTCAGCCCAAAAATATATATTACAAAAGCAATTAAAAAGGGAGCAAATGAAACTCACCATACTGTATTTTGTAGTAAAAATACATAGAACGACATTGAACAAGTATAGGGTTGGCCTCGGATTCACGAACCTATGTTAAGTATATATATTAACACATAAAATGGTAATCGAACAAATTTATATATTATTAGTGATTTAATTGTTATTTTAATTGAATTTTTCATTAATAACCTTATTAATTATATTTATTAATATTTATTATAAAGGTATTAATATAGTTATGTGATGTGTAGTAAATATAGTTTTATATAACTAATAATTATTTGATAAAATAATATTGATAATAATAATAACTAAAAGTTGTTTTATTTTACAATAATAATAATAATAATAATAGTTATTATGATAATAATATTGATAATATGAAAATAATAATATTAATTTCAAAATAATGATAATGATAGTAATAATAATAATTTTGATAAATATAATAATCTTTCTAATAATGATAATAATAATAATAATAATGATGATACTTTTAATATAAATGATAGTTTTTTTATAATAAAATGATACTAATAATAATAATAATACTTTCACTAACAATAATAATTATAAATTACTACCTTAAGAGTAATAAATAAACTTCCCAAAAATGAAACTGCAACTGTTGCATGGACTCGAACCCAAGACCTCTCATTCCCCAACCAAACACCCAACCATTCCTCTGTTTCTTATTATTTGTTTTAATTTATCTGTTATACTTATCTAATCTGTATTATTCGTGCTGCTTTCTTTTATTTCCATCGTCAATTATCATCATCCTACTTCATCATCTATTATCTCTTCACATACTTGTCGTCCTCAACAAAATAAAAGTACGATATCACAGCAGAAGGAAGTCGATAGTCAACAATAGCTAACCGAGTGGAGTTTGGGCTGATTTAGAACTGATTTTACAGTAAATGTGTAATGGGCTTCGGCTTAATAGAAAGCATAAACTAAAACAGGCCCAAACGAAAAAAACAATTACTCACTCAAAACCCAATAGGAGGAAACAGTCCAGCCGTGTAAGAAAGAAAAAACGTCGGTGTTTAAATTGTGGGGTTCGTGATATGTTTGGTTGTATAACAGATCAATTAGCTGTCCCTTTTTGTGGTGGGTTCCATGTCGACAGGGAAAAGGGAAACAGATACAAAAATGCATCATCATCTTTATCTAATTACTTTCATCATCATCGAAAAGAAATAAAAATTTCACCATCATCATTATTGTCGTTTAACCTCATCGTAGTATCAGTGGAATAGCAGCGGTTAAAGTAGGTGATCGAAATAAAAATTGTGGTGGTGGTTCGATGATTGCAGCTGGGTAGGAATAGAAAAGAATATGTTGTAGTAGCATAAAATAACAACAAAAATGGGTTTTGATGGTAGTGGAGATGGAGAGTGGTGGTGTTGGTTTGGGTTTTCCGACAACAGTGGTAAACCATAAGAGTGGTTTTTAACGAGAAATAGAAATAAAAGCAAGGTATTAGCAACAGACCCACAACAGCCATATTTGAATTTTGGTCTGTTTGTTTTCGAACAGAAACAGTAATATCGCAGGTGGCTTTTAAGTGGGTGGTGGTTGACTGTAGGGTGATGGTTGTGGAGCAGTAGTAGGCGGAGGTGGTGATTAAATATCATGGTGGTGATGGCCACGGTTGTAGAGTTGCATTTGACAGAAGAAACGACTTCGAAAATGGAAGTGATGGTGATCAATGTTTGAATCAAAACAGAAATACGACCGTGTGATATGTTTGATGATGATTATCGAATCATGGAAGAACCGAGGGTGGTGGTTGTAGGGTGTGTCACGAAAGGAAACAACAAGATCAAGGAGAAAATGATAAATGGGTTTCTTGTTTTGGGTTGTTCGATAGTAGTAAGAAAATAATAATAACAAAGATGGTGGTAAGGTGTTGAATGGTGATGGGTGGTTGTTTATGTGAGTTCCAATGGTGGTTTTTGTTTGATGATAATCAAAAACGGCAAGCATATAGGCGATGGTTGTGATGTTGTTCACAAGGATGAGAAGAAAAGAACATGGAAGGTGATGATTGTAGTTTAGTATCATCAAAACTATCATTGGTGTAATTAATGATTATAGAGTGGTGATGGTAGAAGATTCGGAGAAGGGTTAATTCACAGAACATGAAAGAAGAAAGAATGAAGGTTGAGTTGTTTGTTCTAAATATATCTCAAATGTATATGTATGTATATATATAAATTGAGAATTTAGACTGTGGAAAAGAACAAGAAAAGAAATAGTAGGTGAGGTTGATTATTTTACTAATTATCTGTAATAATTTGATCTTATTCCGAACGTAGTGGTTGATTTCCTCAACCAAACCAAATTGACAGAATAATAAAAAAAATTAAAGCATGGTACGAATTTGGATATAACTTCTAACTAAATCAGATAGGGTCAAAATTTAGGAAAACGATTTGTATCACTTTAAGAGACAAGAAACAAAATTCGTAACAGAATGATGGGTAAGTTTCACGGATTCAATTCATACTTCATGATTTTTATATATGATAATAATAGTTAGTAATATATTTATGTAAATAATAATAATAATCCTTTTAATGTTATAAATAATAATAATATTAATACCAAAATAATACTAGTAAAATTAATAATAATGATAGAAGTAATAAAGATTATGGAGTTGATAATTTTTAAATAAAAATAGAAATTTTTAGTAGCAATATTAATAATATTCATAATAATACAAAAATCAAAATTTTTCTATTATATATATATATAAAAAATATAATAAAGATATAACAAATTAAAGACATTTTATATCCATAAATTATATAACAATATGCTGATATTAATATTAATATTAATATTCATAATATTAATGTGAGTTATAATACTAATATTTTTAATATAACATTTATATATACTTTTCTGTTTATAATTAAAAGTTCGTGAATCATCGAGAATGGTCGAAAGTCAAATGAATACATAAACACAGTTCAAAACTTTTGAGACTCACCATTACAGACTTTGTTTATCTCGTCAAAATATAATATCGTTTCGAGAGTTTGGTTTAAAATTAGTCGGAATTTTCCGGGTCGTGACACCGTGTTTCACTCACATATTGTTGGTAGTGTTGCAATAGCCATTTTTGCGCACTACGGATATATCACGATAGCCGTTTTTGTACACCTTGAGTTTTGTATTGAATAACCTTCTTATTGTTAGTATTGAAAAAATACTGGTTGTATACGCCAGTGGTTCGGTCATGAGGACCATGTTGTGTGACTAGTGATACAATAGCTGTGTTCTGATCAAATACTTGCGGTAGATGCGTATTAGCCGTGTATGCGTACTAAGAGGGGTGTTAGGTGGAAGGTGTTATCCGTAAGGATTCATTTTTACTTGGCCTTCATCTTTTGGGTTGTTGACATTAGGTTGAGACTTGGTGGTTTTTAGCATTGTACTTGGTAAGGGTACGCTAGGGGATTGATATCTTGGCACGAGATCGGTTAAGTTCTTCCCGATATAAGGGATTGAGCAAACTTTGTGCTCGGAATTGTGGACTTTAGTAAATTGCGGGTGACAATTTGGTTATTAATGTTGACTCTTAGAGAATGATTGCCTAGAGAAGTTGGAAGAATACGTGACGACTTCGCGTATTCTAAGTGATCATTATAGACTTCGGATGTTGTGTGTATTGCACGTTTCGGAATGCGTGCAAGTGTGTATTTAGTTATTGGAATAATCTTCGAATTAATGATTAATTGACGATTCGATTTCAATGGCGGTTTTGTGATTGTGTGGCGAGTGTTGTACGCTCTTGACAGTCACTCTTTTCTTTTATGATTTTGGGGGTGTACGCGGTGTGCCGTTCTAGAGGCATTTCCGTTAATCGCGTTCGTGTGCGAGTAGAGTCTTGGTGGTTAACTATCCTTATGTATGTAAGTAACCGGGTTAATGGTTAGGACCAAGTTGGAAAGGTGTAAGCCTTGGTGTTCCAAGCGTCTCCTTAGTGTTGAGATGGAATATAAGTAGACTAGCTATGCGGCCTAGGTGGATAGTGACTAGCAGGTGCCGCTAGGAAGTCATGGGTGTCGAGCCGTAAGGTTCGTTAGATTTGTGTGACCGCGTGTAGTTAGGTGACATGTGACATCAGGAGTAGACCCCGTAAGGGTCGAGTCTGGGAGACTCGGTGTTAGTAATCGGAGTTGGATAACACAACGTCAGGTGCCTCCTTATACCTACTAGTGTAACTTTTGACCCCGATGATGTGATTGCTTTGATTTTGGGTACCGGTGAGAAACTCGAATTTACAACGGTGGTATAGTGTGATGTTTAGCAAGCGTTGACACTCAAATGATTTGAAAGACCGAGGTTCAAATATCTTATAGCGAGTCCTTGGAAGGATTATTTAGTATGACCAACGCCGGAGAATGCGGAAAAGTTCCTATCTAGTAGACGTGATGAGCGAACGGGTGTCGCTCATTTAGGAAAGGAAAGCTTCGATGGTCTTCGAAAAAGTCCCAAGTTGGACTTTGGAGTTAATTGCGAAGGTAGTTAGCGACGTGAGACGGTATGGCGAAGTTCCCGATAGAGGGATACCAGAGATTTTCGAAAAGTGTCGGGATGATTCCCGAATATTCCACGATTGATAGGCATGACGACAATGATTGTCGGTGGATTGTACTACTTTTAGGACGACTATGGAGTGTAGGGTACGAGTTTGGATACTCGGCGTAAGAGCAAACGGTTGTTGTATTATGATGCGCTAGTGTACGAAGTGAGAACCCGGATGAGTGATTGCTACAAGTGTAATTCCGCATTGGAGACGGAAATGTTCAAGGTAGAGTGCTTAACTTCTAGTATTTGGTACGGATCACGAGGACGTGATCCAATCTAAGTGGGGGAGAGTTGTAAGACCCGAATATTTTATTGTACTTATGTGTGTATAAGTTATTCAAGTTGTGGGGTTTAGGTTGTATTTAATTAAAAGGCAAAAGAAGCTGAACTGGGCATTTGGCGCGCCGCGCGGCCTTATGGCGCGCCGCGCCATTACAGGCTGACAGCTCACTTTGTTTTTTAATTAGATATTTTGAGGGCAATTGGGTAAATTCACTTGAGGGCCGACCTTAAGGCCCTAGATCAGTTTTGGGGAGCCTCATAACTCCATTTTCATCTACTTCACTTCTTCCAATTTAGTTTCTAGAGAGAGAGAGATTCTTAGTGAGGGAAAGCTTGAATCAAGGAAGAAGGAGGCGATTTCGGATCAAAGTGCGGGTATTAAAGTTGTTCATCTTTCCTCTAGCTACGTTTTGATCATAGTGGTATGTTTAATTTGTGAAAGGGTTAGAGTTAGGGTTAATGATGAACTTAAAACCCATTTGTGGGTGAATGGGGTGTTTTTGGATGAATTTGGGTCATGAAGACTCAAAGATGACTAACTAGGGTTTTCAAGTGTTAGATTGATGATTATGAACTTAATTGGTTAGTTAAAGTACTAGAACACTTTAATGATATGTAAATGGGTGTTACTGGGTACGGATGACCCAAATGGGTGTGTTGACTTTGAAATGGGTCAAATGAGTCTTTAGTGACCTAAGCGGCCTAGCAAGTATGAAAACGAGTTAGCCTTGTGACCTAAGTGTGTTTTAAACCCATCTTGATGAATGATTAGGGTTTTGGTGTGTGTTGACCCAATTTAGGGTTAAGGGTGCAAATGGGTTGAAATTGCACCTTGGGTCAAAATGGCTTAGAATGGTGAAAGGGTTTGGTTGACCGACTTGAGTTTGCGTTTGATTATATGTATAATGTGATAGGTACATTACTTTGAGGTTTCGCAAGCTCGGGTATCTTTTCACAAGACTTTGAGGTGAGTGGAATAATTATATGCGTATGTATATAATGTATCTATTTGTTGTAGCGTGAAATGTGTAGTGTCGAGGTGCTAAGACACCATGTTTCACGTGAAGAGTGTAGCATCGAGGTGTTAAGATGCCACTCGGGTGTAGCATCGAGGTGTTAAGATGCCACCTAGGAGTGTAGTGTCGAGGTGTTAAGACACCACTCCGTAAATTAATGAGTGATGCATCGAGGTGTTAAGATGCCACTCGGGGTGATGTGCCGAGGTGTTAAGGTGCCACCCTAGGGGTTAGTGGCGCGAGGTGTTAAGTGCCCTAACGGATGTTGTGAACACCGATGGCGTTTTCGCGAGCGCCGTTCCCTTGTACTATTGGTTAACCATGGTTATTTGTGTGGTAAGCATATTATATTATTCGAGTTATATTTATATGTGGTTGTTATGCTAGCTTGTGGTATTGGAGGTTTATAGCTTGTTATTGCGACGATAAGCTAATTGTGTTTGTTAGCATGTTTGCGGTTTGTGTAAGTGTATGCAAGTAGGTATAATTATATATGTATTCGTATAATTATTGCATTCACTAAGCTTTGCTTACCCTCTCGTTGTTTACTATTTTTATAGGTTCGGTGGTGGACAAGTGTAAGGGCATTATCATGGATTAGAGATCCCGCTTGTTGATTAGGGGACGCTTTTGGCTTTAGTAGCTCTTGGAGTTTGACCGATAGTTGGGTAGTTTAATCCCAAACGCCATGCTCATTGTGTGGTTTGGAACTTAAACTTTTTGGTGGTCGAAACTCGTAAATTGTATTAAACTCGTAAAACGGCCGATGTGGGCCCCGCTTGTAAAACATTGATTTTATATTTGAAACAGGTTAGTTTTACATATTTGGATGTATGGTAAAAAGCATTTCGTCTAAAAGTGTCGGGAACTAGTCAATCTTTTTCGCATTTTGAGACTTTCCGGATAGACCCGAATGGCGAGCTGCGCGGCCATCCCGGCGCGCCGCGCCAGTTCACTGTGCAGCAAAATTTTTTTATTTTGTATTTTCACGTGGTTTGTTCGCGGGTTGGTTTGGGTTGTTACAAAAATATTATATATACTTTGAGTTGTGATCTAGCCTGAGGCTTGTATACACGAGGTCGTGGATTGATTCGGGATATATATATTGCTTTATTTCTGTACATCTAACTGTGGACAACTAGTTGTAGGTTACTAACGAGGACAGCTGACTTAATAAACTTAAAACAGTAAAACATATTAAAAATGTTGTAAATATATTTTGAACATACTTTGATATATATGTACATATTTGTTATAGGTTCGTGAATCGACCAGTGGCCAAGTCTTACTTCCCGACGAAGTAAAAATCTGTGAAAGTGAGTTATAGTCCCACTTTTAAAATCTAATATTTTGGGATGAGAAAACATGCAGTTTTGAAAATGATTTACAAAATAGACACAAGTATTAAAATTACATTCTATGTTGAATCGTTATACTGGATATCGCCCTTGTTGAACTTGGTAACCTAAGAATTGGTGTTTATTATAATTGCCACAAATTGACGCGAATCCTAAAGATAGATCTATGGGCCATTGAGAAGCCCCAGTCAGAGAATTTGAACTGCTTTAGTACTTCGATATTTATATATGGGGATATTCTAGATGCATTTGTTAATGTCAGTTACCAGGTGTTCAACCATACGAATGATTTTTATGCAGATTTCATGTTATTGAAAGATGAAATCTTGTGGTCTATTATTACAATTTGATATATAGGTTAGCCTATAACTCACCAACATTTTTGTTGACGTTTTAAAGCACGTTTATTCTCAGGTGATTATTAAGAGCTTCCGCTGTTGCATGCTAATATATGGACAAGATTTGGTGTCAGCAGGCTTGTATAATATTGTTTAAAACTGCATTCAAGATTTACTTTGTTGTAACATATTAATATTGTAAAAAAAATATATGTATTGGTAGTGTGTAAGTGTGATATTTTTAGATTATCATTTCTGATAATCTAGGTGGTGTCCTTTTAACCTTGTCCATAAAATAAAGGTTATGGTTTGTTTTAAAAACGAATGCACTCTTTGAAAAATGTCTCATATAGTGGTCAAAACCTCGCAACGAAATCAATTAATATGGAACGTTTATAATCAATATGAATGGGACATTTCACCATCAGGGTTATTACAGCAACCTGAGATTCCCGAATGGAAGTGGGAGAAGATTAACATGGACTTTATCACAAAACTACCAAAGACTGCAAATGTTTATGACACCATTTGGGTAGTAGTTGATTGTCTTACGAAATCTGCACATTTCTTACCAATGAAAGAAACTGACAAAATGGAAAAGTTGGCAAGCTTGTATATCAAGGAGATTATCTCTAGACATGGAGTCCCAGTTTCTATTATCTCTGACCGAGATAGCAGATTTATGTCAAGATTTTAGCAGTCTTTGCAACAAGCCCTAGGTACTCGTTTGGACATGAGTACAGCTTATCATCCCCAAATCAATGGGCAGAGTGAGAAAACTATTCAGACTTTGGAGGACATGCTCCGAGCATGTGTAATTGATTTTGGAAGTGGCTGGGATAAGTATCCAACTTTAGCCGAATTTTCATATAACAACAATTATCATTCGAGTATTAAAGCTGCACCATTTGAAGCTTTGTATGGAAGGAAATGTAGATCACCATTGTGTTGGAGTGAGATTGGTGATTCACAATTGACAGGACCAGATATTGTCCATGAGACGACCGAGAAGATCTTTTAGATTCAAGAAAGATTAAAGATGGCAAGAAGTAGGCAGACGAGTTATGCCGATGTTCGAAGATACTCTTTGGAATTTCAAGTAGGCGACAGAGTCATGCTTAAAGTATCTCCATGGAAGGGAGTAATAAAGATTGGGAAGCGAGAAAAGCTGAGCCCGAGATATGTAGGACCTTTTGAAGTTATTGAAAGGATTGGTCCAGTTGCATATAGATTAAAACTAGCACAATAGCTTAGTGTTATTCATAATTCTTTTCATGTTTCGAACTTGAAGAAGTGTTTATTAGATGAGAATTTAGTGATTCCTTTGGAAGAACTAAGTATAGATGACAAGTTGCATTTTTTCGAGGAACCAGTAGAGGTGATGGATCGTGAAGTGAAGAGGTTGAAGCATAGTAGGATTCCGATTGTTAAAGTTTGTTGGAATGCTCGTAGAGGTCCAGAGTTCACGTGGGAATGTGAGGACCATATAAGGCAGATATATCCTCATCTGTTCGATAATCGAAGTACCTCCTGAATTTTCGAGGACGAAATTTTCTTAACGGGTAGGTAATGTCACAACCCTAGCTTTTCCAACTTAAGTTGTCTAGTTTGACTACTTTAAGTTACAATTTCTAACTTGACGAGTAAATTTGATGATTTATGTCTTGGTCTATTTTTAGGGTTTGTATAACTCTAAGGTTGCATTTAGGTTTTACTTGTCTGAGTGTTACCTCACACATCTTGCACAATGTCCTGAAACGCTAGCTTATCACCATAAACCCTAGACTTGTAATCTATACCTTTATATATAATAACTTAATAAGTAAACTTATTAACTAAGTACTTGGATTATAAACTTATAACTAATTCACTTGGACATTAGATCATAAGTTAAGACATTTCTACTCTCACACATAGACTTGATCAAGTTGTACTTAGCCATTACTTCCATTTAGCCAACCTTAACCTATCTTGATTAGAACCTAATAGAAGCTTACTTTCTAAACCTTAACCATACAATTTAATACCTCAGATTATACAATAGATTAAACTACACAAGTACATGTACATTTAAATGCCAAAAATCAACAAAATATCTTCCATCATCATCATCTAATTCGCCATCATCGTCATCATCAACCTTAACATCACCCTTCACCATCAAGTAACAACCATGCAATCTTCTCTAAGAAGCCATGAAAAACCATAAATGTCCATGCAAAACACCATGATGGTTTTATTCATGAAGCATTAATGAAGATTTAGTAAATCATCTCTTCCTTTCTTCTCCATATGCCACGCCACCACCACCTTTCCTATATAAACCCTCTCTAGTTCATCGCTAGTCACTTAATCACTTCTTTCACACACATTTACTTCAATTTATAGATCCAAAACACTCTCTTCATCATCTTCTCAAGCCTAGAGGAACCTTTCTCTTCAAGGTATAACCATTTACTTCAATTCTATCATCTTTTCTAGTCATCTTCAAGAGTAATTAATGTGTAAAAGCTTGATCTAGAGTGCTTAATCACTCAATGATGATTACATGGATAGCCTTGATCTTGATATTAGATGAGTAATCTTAAGTTTCTTACATGTCCAATGACTTAAAATAAAATTAAAACAAGAATTTTATTGACTAAAACACATAGATACAACTTAGGCTAAATCTGTCCAAAATAAGTACTATAAAATCACGAATTAAAAACTCATTTAGACTTTAGATATGAACCTTATAATTTTATCATATGTCTATATATATGTTTTAAGCTTTCTATAAAAGTTTCATGAATTATTTCAAAGAAAAAGGAAATTTTCATTTTTTATTTTCTCACTACATGTCTGTTTTCAAGCAAATCTGACAACATCCTAAACAATCAAGTATAAACCAAAAACTAGAATAATTCTGAAAATACATGCTTATATTCTTAAAAGGGTATAAGTAAAGGAGTAAACCAAGATTTGAAACACCAAAATACATGTATTATTTTGGGAGAAAAAGCCATTTAGATTTGACATAAGAAATTGTTGAAGTCGGATTTTAGTCCAAAACCTCACTTCTAAAAACTAGGTTAATAAAGACCTGGAGGTGATTCCTTTTAAACAAGAGTACTTTTATTTGTCCTATACTCTCTGTAAAAATCCTAAGTCAAACAAAAGTACTTTACTATTTTAAAACATACATGGAAGCTTATAGTGTAACTCTGGACAGTTTTGCACACCTGTAAGAGGATGAACTTTTGACCAACTTTTATTTCAAATCTAAAAGCTAACCTTATATGGTTGGAAACTAGAATCAATAACCTTTCCATAGGTGGTAATCTAACCTTAAATGGATGTCTAGATTGATAGGGACACATGGACTAAATTGATGGTAAAACTGGTCAAAACTATCAAACACTTAAACTATGAACTATATAACATTTTGAAACCGTGAATCAAAATGGACATGTAAGATCACTTGAGAACTGATCTTAGAGCCAACCTAAATACTATAATAAATAGTATAACTTCTGACCTTATAATATTCATTAGGTCTCAAACCCGGAACACCGCATATTATCTAAACCGACTACCGTGTACGCTTGGCACCGCATCATTTGTGAGTTTGTAGTCCCATTTTTACTCAATCTTTTTGGGATGAGAAAATACTTGTTTACTATTTTACGTATTGGACTCGAGTACATATAACTATATTCTATGTTTGAGTAACAAAGGTCAATTCAAGAAAGCCCGATTTTGATATCATTAAATGCCGGTTTGGTGAACGCGAATAATATGAATAGATCAATTTAAGGTAACTCCTCACATCAGGATAGGCCTTCTAGGCTATCGGATGCATAACCTTCAACTATTTGCACTTAGACCTTAAGTGACGCTCGTTTTCGGGTACTATTACGTTAACGTTCGATATGGAAAGCTTATAAACTGAATAGATTTTCAATTGTTTTGAACTGAAATCTTGAGGTCTAGTAACTTATGCATTATATCTAAACCTATGAAATCACCAATATTTATATTGACGTTTTTAAGTATTTTTCTCAGGTACTTAGCTTTTTGGAGCATTTTAGGTCGGGCATCGTGGAGTATAAAAACGTCTTTTTGTTTAAATCTACTATTGATAGGCTAGATTATGATGTATTTGTATTCATACTATGGTTGTATTGTATTTTTGTAACCACGATGTACCAAAACTAAAAACAGGGACCGTGACGTAATAAAATTTATGTTTTCGCTGTTGACGTTAACTATAACCCGGGACAATATGTTAAATTTCACACCATGTCTTGGGAAATCGAGACGGGGGTCGTGACACTTCCGAACAAGTCAAACATCTTGTCACATAGGAAGCCACTTCTTCCTTGAAATTAGGCCACCAATAGTGTTCTTTGAGATCATGGTACATCTTCCCATATGTAACATCCCAAATATTTAAGGTATTATTTTATGTAAATTTTTTTATTGCTAAGAAATTAAATGGTAAAGGTTATTTTATGTTAAATGGATAAAAGTTAAGTTTATTGGTTAAGTTAAGAAGGACTAATAGTGCAAAGTTAGAATTAAGGACCTCCTTAACTATAGATGTGATGGGGAGGGTAGAAAGTGTAAATAAGCCAAAGTTATTTTAAATAAAAGAAATCAAATGCTGGAAATCTAGTTTTATTCACAAAAAAATAATACAGAAAGCCTCCTGTATATGTGTGTGTGTCGATTTTAGAGGGAGAAGAAGAAGGAAACCATAAATTGATAAAAGTGTGTTCATGCAAGCTCAAATTGGTGAAATTTAAGATATTCTAAGCACACTAGCAAGCCTTAATTCTTCTTATTTCTCTTCTTGTGCACAAATTAGGGTTCTTAAACTCTAAAAGTCAAGGTATGGATTTTGTGTCCAAGTATTGCTTATATGGTGTGTTTATGATGAGTTTTATGCTTAAATAGTTGCTAGTTGTTGAATTGTGCACAATTGTTTGAGTTAGAATGTAATTGTTATTGATTTTGGAAGAGGAATTATGTATAGACTTGCATGATGGATTTTTGTTATGAATATGGTGAATTTGGTGATGTTCTAGTTAAGTTTCTAGTCATGCACACCAAGTGTTTGTTAAAATGTCTCAAAGAGATGATTATGTGTTCTAGCTAGAAATTGTGATGAAGGATGTTCATGTATGAACTTTTGTTATAGTTGTAAGTTATAGAAATTGATAATTTGATAATTTAATGGTGTTAGTAATGAAATTGGATTACTATGCACATTTGATGATTAATGAAAGGATTAAAGAAAAAGTTGCATGATAGAGCTAAAAGGGATGAGTTAGTAATGTACATGATTAAAATGTGATGTTGAATTGGTAACATTGTCATCTTAGGAAAAATGAGATTTTAAGGCTACTTGTATGCTTGTTGTGATTAGGGGGTTAAATGTGTGTGTAAGTATGAAAAGATGTAATGATTCAAGAAAGTTGTGTTTTTGATTGAGTTATGTGATTAATGGGATTAGCTCATGTATAGGTGCTAATCAAGGAAAAGAGATTTCAAGTGATCAAGGAAATTCAATTAAGCAAGGTGAGTTCATAGGGGGTAATATGGGTGGGTTAAGAGTGGCTTAGTGTTCTCGGATTGCATCCGTGCAAGAGAGTAACGACTAAGTGCACTAGTCATGTAGCTTAGATAGAATTATTAGGTTAGCCTAATAATTGTATCTATGGTTGATGTTTAGCTTAGGCAAGGTTATTACATTGCTAGTAATCTTGCCTATGGTTTGTTTTAGCTTAGGCACATTAAGTGTCTATGTATGAAATGATGATGAAATGAAATGATGATAGCTTAGGCATTTTTAGTATGCCTATGGTTAGCTTAGGCATGATTACTAGGGTCGGCCTAGTAAGTCATGCCTATGGTATGAATGAATCGGATCCGAAAGTAAGCAAGCAACCGATAGGTTGAAGGATAAGTATTGTGATTTATGCCCATTGATTTATGTTTTAAGTTTTATTACTTGCCTATAACTCACTAAGTGTAAAAGCTTACCCCCTTGATGTTTTATATTTTAGGGACTAAAGTTCATCGCGAAGGTAAAGAGCCCATTTGAAGTGTTAGCGGAGCATTGGCAATATAGTAAGTGGTATTGCAAGTCTTTCTTAAAATCAGGCTCTAAGGTTACCGCTTACCAACGCCGAACGTTTTGTATGTGTCATTGATGTCGTCGTTTAACTTTTGGGACCAAATGTGAATTTGAAAGTAAAAACATGTTTTTGTAGTTTATTTGGTCATTGTAATGTCTGATGATGAATTGAAAGTGGTTTATGAGATTGGGTTATTGAAATGTTCATGATTTGTGGTTTAGATAAAATGTTGCAGGTCAGGCCCTGGGCCCGTTATATGTCGCGCCGCGGCAAGAGGCTCCGCGCCGCGGCAATGGCCTAGTATTGGTAACAGTAACTGAGTTAAGAAGTGCAATTTTTCCTGTTATGTACCGCGCCGCGACAAGGCAAGCCGCGCCGCGGCGATTGCCCTGTCTGGGCAGTAACTTAGTTTTTCAAAAAAAAAAAAAAAAAAAAAAATTTTACTCGTTCTAAGGCGTTAAAAGTTGGTATCAGAGCTGAGGTTTAAGGGACTTGGATAACCCACGATAGGGATTATCTAGGCTTAAACCATTGTTGTGAAAGGATAAGCGGTTTAGGACTTGCATAAGTGTTAAGGTCGAATAGTTGTGCCATGCTCCATAGGGTAGAGTCGTTGACGAGACTTGTAGTTTAATGATTGAGATTATGATTGGTTTATGTAAGGAGTTTGATACTCGTTAGCCATGATGTCTTAGTAGATTAAATGTGTAATGGAATGGTGTAATAACAACAGGCCATTGTTATTACTTCATTTTAGTACACATGAACGTCTACTATGGTCATAGTGAATCGAGTTAGGAATTCTTTCGATTTGTTTGGTTATGATGATGATGTAGGTATTTGAACTAACGAGTTGAATGTAATTTTCAGAATGGCTATTGTATCACCGAATAGAGGTAATGAGGAGGACGACGAGTACGTCCACACCCCATCCATGGAGTCTATTGAAGACTCTCAAAATGAATCCGAAGAAGTTAACATGCCAAATGACATTTCGGGGCAAATAGGGCAAGCCTTGATACGTTATACCCCAACCTTGTTAGAAAAGATCAAGACAATGATAAACGATCAATTAGACGAGAAGTTAAAGACTCTTATTGCTAATAACCCTACTTTAAGAGGCGAAGGGGGAAGTGGGGTAAGACAAGAAGAGGTAGAAGCCCCAAGAAGGAAGGATGATCGATTTGAATATAAGAACTTTGCAAATTGCCATCCCCCGGAGTTTCATGGTAAGGTTGACCCAATTGTTAGTCAAAGATGGATCGATGAGATTGAAGAAACTTTTATGTTGTGTGAATGCCCCGAGCATTTAAAGGTAATTTATGCGGCTCATCAAATGAAGGGTAGTGGTTATGAGTGGTGGAATTTTATAGTTAAGTCTCATGGGCGAGACGTGGCTACAAGTTTCTCATGGGACAAGTTCCGTGAAATGTTTATGACCCAATTTGCTCCACCCGCCGAGGTTAGTAGGTTGAAATCCGAGTTTATGAATATAGAGCATGGAAGTAAATCGGTGACCGAGTTTAATGCCGAGTTCAATGATAAGTCTCGTTTTTGTCCGGACTTTGTGTCAAGTCCCAAGTTGATGATGGATCATTATCATGAAAAGTTGAATCCCGAGATAAGTGAATTTATCGACAAGAGCACTTATAAGACCTTAGCCGAAATGATGAATAGAGCACTTGTTAGAGAGCATGAACTTAGGAAGAAGGCGGCGTTTAAGCGAAAGTTAGATCAAGACTCTAAGGCGATGCATAATGATTAGTCCGAAGAAGGGTAAGTTTGGTTCTGAATCCCCGCACAAGTCAAAAGGGAGTTTTGTGTCGGTTAAGAGCGGTGGGAAAGAAGCCAAGTCGTGTACTAGGTGTGGTAAGAATCATACGGGTGAATGTAAAGCGGGTACCTCCGATTGTTACTCTTGTGGAAAGCCAGGACATAGGGCCGCCGAATGTCCTAAGAAAGGTAAGCAATGTTATTATTGTTTTGAGAAAGGTCACTTTCAAGCCGAATGTCCGGAATACAAGAAGGATTTAGCTAGTGGTAGTGTTAAGAAAGAGGTTAAGACGGAACCGAAGACTAGTGATAGCCGACCAAGGGCCCGAGCTCATCAGATTACCGCACTCGAAGCGAAGGAGTCCCAAAATGTGGTGTCAGGTACCTTTATTGTAAACTCTTTACCTGCGCATGTTTTGTTTGATTCCGGTGCTACGTGGTCGTTTGTATCATATTCTTTTTATAAGCATTTTAATATGACCCCAAGTATGTTAGAACACCCATTAGAGGTTGAAATAGCGGATAATAAGACCGTGATGGTGTATAGTATCATTAAGGGGTGTGAAATTATTTTGGATGATAAAAAGTTTGTCATTGATTTAATACCCATGCAAATGGGGGAATTTCAAGTAATTGTGGGCATGGATTGGCTAGATGACAATGAGGGGATAATTTTGTGTCGTAAGAAAATAGTGTTAGTTCAATCACCAAGTGGAAAAGTTATATGGATTTATGGGGAACGAGCTAGGCGTGCAATTCCTATATGCACATATGCTAAGGCTAAAAGATTTTTGTCTCATGGGTGTTGTGCGTTTTTGGCACATGTTGTTGATGATTCGAAAAAGGTTGTTGAATTAGATGATGTACCAATAGTTAACGAGTTTCCGGATGTGTTTCCAAGTGAATTGCCCGGTGTACCTCCCGAGCGAGAGGTAGAGTTTAGAATAGATTTGATACCCGGGGCCACGCCAATTGCCAAAGCTCCCTATCGATTAGCCCCGTCGGAAATGAGAGAAATGATGACTCAATTACAAGATTTGATAGATAAAGGTTTTATACGTCCTAGTAGTTCACCTTGGGGAGCTCCGGTTTTATTTGTGAAAAAGAAGGATGGAACTATGAGAATGTGTATTGATTATCGAGAATTGAATAAAGTCACTATTAAGAACAAGTACCCGTTGCCAAGGATAGACGATTTGTTTGATCAACTACAAGGTGCTAGTTTCTTTTCAAAGATAGATTTAAGGTCGGGTTACCATCAATTGAAGGTGAGGGAAGAAGATGTCCCTAAAACGGCTTTTCGAACAAGGTATGGTCATTATGAGTTTGTGGTTATGCCGTTTGGATTAACAAATGCTCCGGCCGCGTTTATGGATTTGATGAATAGAGTTTGTCGACCGATGCTTGATAGGTTTGTAATTGTGTTCATTGATGACATTTTGGTATATTCTAAGAGTGAAGAGGAACATACGGTACATTTAAGACAAGTATTAGAGACTTTAAGAAGAGAAAGATTGTTTGCTAAGTTCTCTAAGTGCGAGTTTTGGCTTCGTGAAGTTCAATTTTTGGGCCATGTCATTAACAAGAAGGGTATTTGTGTTGATCCGGTGAAGATAGAGGCAATTATGAGATGGGAACCACCTACGAATCCTACCGAGGTTAGGAGTTTTCTAGGTTTAGCGGGGTATTATCGGCGATTTATACAAGATTTTTCTAGAATAGCCACCCCACTCACCAAGTTGACTCGTAAAAGTGTGCCATGGAAATGGGAAGAAAAGCAAGAACAAGCGTTTCAACTCCTTAAGGAGAAGCTTGTTCAAGCGCCCATATTGGTTTTACCGGAAGGGAATGAGAACATGACGGTTTATTGTGATGCTTCTAAGAAAGGCTTAGGGTGTGTATTGATGCAAAATGGGAAGGTCATAGCTTATGCTTCCCGACAATTGAAGGAACACGAGAAACGCTATCCTACGCATGATTTAGAATTGACGGCCGTGGTTTTTGCTCTAAAGATTTGGCGTCATTATCTTTATGGTGTTAAGTTTTCCATTTATACCGATCATAAGAACTTAAAATATTTATTTGATCAAAGGGATCTGAATGATAGGCAAAGGAGAGGTCTCGATTTGGTGAAAGATTATGATTGTGAGATCTTATATCACCCCGGAAAAGCGAATGTAGTAGCGGATGCTCTTAGTAGGAAGTCAAGTCATCAACCGATTAAGATAACAAGCTTGGCTATGGTAATATCACCTCAAATATTTGATGATATTCGTGTTGCACAAGGTGAAGCATTATCGCCCGAAAACGTGAGAAAAGAAAGAATCAAGGGGCAAGTTGACGATTTTGTGGTAGATTCTCGTGGTTTAAGGCTTAGATATGGGAGAATTTGGGTACCTTTGCAAAGTGGTGTTAGAAGTGAGCTCCTTGACTTAGCTCACAAATCTAAATATTCGATTCACCCCGGTGCTACGAAAATGTATAGAGATTTAAGGAAAGACTATTGGTGGCCGGGAATGAAGAGGGATATAGTTAAGTATGTGCACAAGTGTCTTACTTGCCTTCAAGTGAAAGCCGATCATCAAATGCCTTATGGTAAGATGCAACCTTTAGAGGTACCGGTGTGGAAATGGGAGCATATTACGATGGATTTAGTGACTAAGTTGCCTAAGACCCCTAGACAACACGATGCAATTTGGGTTATTGTTGATAGATTGACTAAGAGTGCATTATTTTTGGCAATAAGAGAAGCTTCGTCGTCGGAAGCAATGTCAAAGTTATATATATGAAAGAAGTTGTTGCAAGGCATGGAGTGCCGGTTTCTATTGTTTCGGATCGAGACACCCGATTTACATCGCGATATTGGAGAAAGTTTCAAGAAGAAATGGGTACTAAGTTACATGTAAGTACCGCGTTTCACCCGCAAACGGATGGTCAAAGTGAACGGACTATACAAACTCTCGAGGATATGTTAAGAGCATGCGTCATCGATTTTGGTGGTAGTTGGGATACTCACTTACCTTTAGTTGAATTTTCGTACAACAATAGTTATCATTCTACAATCGGAATGGCGCCTTATGAGATGTTGTATGGAAGGAGGTGTAGAACCCCGATATGTTGGGGCGAAGTAGGTCAACGGGAATTAGGAAGCACGGAAATAGTACAACAAACCACCGAGATGATTGACCAAATTCGTGAAAGAATGAAGGCGGCGCAAGATCGACAAAAGTCTTATGTTGATAAAAGGAGAAAACCGATAGAATTTCAAGTAGGTGATAAAGTGATGTTAAAAGTTTCTCCATGGAAAGGCATCATTCGTTTTAGAAAGAGGGGAAAATTGGGTCCAAGGTTCGTGGGACCATTTGAGATAGTGGCGAAAGTTGGGAAGGTAGCCTACCGTTTGGCTCTACCCGATGAATTGAGTAATATACATGACACGTTTCACGTGTCACAATTGAGGAAATGTTTGGCGGATGAATCAACCTATGTTCCTTTGAATGAAATTGAGGTCGATAATAAGTTAAGGTATGCGGAAAAGCCGATAAAAATTATGGATCAAAAGGTTAAGCACTTGAGGAATAAGTCGGTAATATTATTGAAGGTATTATGGCAATTTAGAAAAGGTTCCGAGTGTACATGGGAACCCGAAGAATGGCTCTTGAAGTATTATCCGTCGTTGCATCAAGAATGGTTCGCGAGGACGCGAACGATCCAAGAGGGGGAGAGTTGTAACATCCCAAATATTTAAGGTATTATTTTATGTAAAATTTTTTATTGCTAAGAAATTAAATGGTAAAGGTTATTTTATGTTAAATGGATAAAAGTTAAGTTTATTGGTTAAGTTAAGAAGGACTAATAGTGCAAAGTTAGAATTAAGGACCTCCTTAACTATAGATGTGATGGGGAGGGTAGAAAGTGTAAATAAGCCAAAGTTATTTTAAATAAAAGAAATCAAATGCTGGAAATCTAGTTTTATTCACAAAAAAATAATACAGAAAGCCTCCTGTATATGTGTGTGTGTCGATTTTAGAGGGAGAAGAAGAAGGAAACCATAAATTGATAAAAGTGTGTTCATGCAAGCTCAAATTGGTGAAATTTAAGATATTCTAAGCACACTAGCAAGCCTTAATTCTTCTTATTTCTCTTCTTGTGCACAAATTAGGGTTCTTAAACTCTAAAAGTAAAGGTATGGATTTTGTGTCCAAGTATTGCTTATATGGTGTGTTTATGATGAGTTTTATGCTTAAATAGTTGCTAGTTGTTGAATTGTGCACAATTGTTTGAGTTAGAATGTAATTGTTATTGATTTTGGAAGAGGAATTATGTATAGACTTGCATGATGGATTTTTGTTATGAATATGGTGAATTTGGTGATGTTCTAGTTAAGTTTCTAGTCATGCACACCAAGTGTTTGTTAAAATGTCTCAAAGAGATGATTATGTGTTCTAGCTAGAAATTGTGATGAAGGATGTTCATGTATGAACTTTTGTTATAGTTGTAAGTTATAGAAATTGATAATTTGATAATTTAATGGTGTTAGTAATGAAATTGGATTACTATGCACATTTGATGATTAATGAAAGGATTAAAGAAAAAGTTGCATGATAGAGCTAAAAGGGATGAGTTAGTAATGTACATGATTAAAATGTGATGTTGAATTGGTAACATTGTCATCTTAGGAAAAATGAGATTTTAAGGCTACTTGTATGCTTGTTGTGATTAGGGGGTTAAATGTGTGTGTAAGTATGAAAAGATGTAATGATTCAAGAAAGTTGTGTTTTTGATTGAGTTATGTGATTAATGGGATTAGCTCATGTATATGTGCTAATCAAGGAAAAGAGATTTCAAGTGATCAAGGAAATTCAATTAAGCAAGGTGAGTTCATAGGGGGTAATATGGGTGGGTTAAGAGTGGCTTAGTGTTCTCGGATTGCATCCGTGCAAGAGAGTAACGACTAAGTGCACTAGTCATGTAGCTTAGATAGAATTATTAGGTTAGCCTAATAATTGTATCTATGGTTGATGTTTAGCTTAGGCAAGGTTATTACATTGCTAGTAATCTTGCCTATGGTTTGTTTTAGCTTAGGCACATTAAGTGTCTATGTATGAAATGATGATGAAATGAAATGATGATAGCTTAGGCATTTTTAGTATGCCTATGGTTAGCTTAGGCATGATTACTAGGGTCGGCCTAGTAAGTCATGCCTATGGTATGAATGAATCGGATCCGAAAGTAAGCAAGCAACCGATAGGTTGAAGGATAAGTATTGTGATTTATGCCCATTGATTTATGTTTTAAGTTTTATTACTTGCCTATAACTCACTAAGTGTAAAAGCTTACCCCCTTGATGTTTTATATTTTAGGGACTAAAGTTCATCGCGAAGGTAAAGAGCCCATTTGAAGTGTTAGCGGAGCATTGGCAATATAGTAAGTGGTATTGCAAGTCTTTCTTAAAATCAGGCTCTAAGGTTACCGCTTACCAACGCCGAACGTTTTGTATGTGTCATTGATGTCGTCGTTTAACTTTTGGGACCAAATGTGAATTTGAAAGTAAAAACATGTTTTTGTAGTTTATTTGGTCATTGTAATGTCTGATGATGAATTGAAAGTGGTTTATGAGATTGGGTTATTGAAATGTTCATGATTTGTGGTTTAGATAAAATGTTGCAGGTCAGGCCCTGGGCCCGTTATATGTCGCGTCGCGGCAAGAGGCTCCGCGCCGCGGCAATGGCCTAGTATTGGTAACAGTAACTGAGTTAAGAAGTGCAATTTTTCCTGTTATGTACCGCGCCGCGACAAGGCAAGCCGCGCCGCGGCGATTGCCCTGTCTGGGCAGTAACTTAGTTTTTCAAAAAAAAAAAAAAAAAATTTTACTCGTTCTAAGGCTTTAAACCATATCCCATATGAATCATATATCTAGTCTTATGAGTCTCATATAGTACAAGCTTTCTCAATTCGTCAAACTTTGGCACCCAAATACGTCCTGTAAAATAACGAGTCTCATCGTCTCTTACTACAGACTGATTATCTAAACCCTTAATCCTCTCATTTTCACATTCAATTCTTTTAAGGCTTCCAGTTGTGCCTCTAGAATCTACTTTGTGAGATTTGTTCGGATCGTCATATTTAGAGCTCGAATTCTCAGAGGTTTAACTCTTTCCTTCTGACTTAAAGTATCGGCTACTACATTAGCCTTTCCGGGGTGATAGTGAATTTTGCAGTCATAATCATTTAAAAATTCCACCCGGAGGCGTTGCCTCATGTTCAGTTACTTCTGAAAAAAATATGTTGAAGACTCTTGTGGTCGGTGAAAATTGTACTCTTGGTTTCATATAGATAATGCCTCCACATCTTAAGCGCAAAAACTACATCACACAACTCTAAATCATGAGTCGTATAGTTCTGCTCGTATACCTTCTATTTTCGGGAAGCATAAGCAGTCACTTTCATTCGCTGTATCAAAACACAACCAAAACTCTGACGCGAAGCGTCACAATATATAACAAAATTTTCGTTGCCTTCGGGCAGTGATAAGATAGGGGTTGAGGTAAATTTCTTCTTCAACAGTTGGAATGTGGTTTCTTATTCTAAAGTCTAATCATACTTCTTCCCTTTATGTGTCAATGCTATTAGCGGTGTGGCCAGAGAAATCTTGAATAAATCTCTGATAGTAACCAACCAGACCTAAAAACTGACGTATATGCATCGAAGTTCTCGGAACATCCCATTTTTGAATGGCTTCAATATTAGCAGGGTCTACTTGAATTCCCTGACTACTAACAATGTAACCAAAGAATTGCATCTCTTTTAACCAAAAGTCACACTTATAATTTAGCGTACAACTCTTCTTTTCTTAATAGTTCTAGCACTAATCTCAAGTGTTGTTCGTACTCCTTGTCATTCTCTGAGTATATCAAAATATCATCTATGAAGACAATGACAAACTTGTCTAAATACGGACTACACACACGGTTCATAAGATCCATAAACACAATAGGTGTGTTGGTCAATCCAAATAGCATAACCAAGAACTCATAATGACTGTAGTATATTCTGAAAGTAGTCTTAAGAATATCAGCTTCCTTCAATCTCCCTAGTGATATCCTGATCGTAAATAAAGCTCGGAGTAAACTCGGAAATCCTTGTAGTTGATTGAATGGGTCGTAAGTTCTCGGGAGAAGGGATATCGGTTCTTATACGTTAATTTACTCAACTCACCAAAATTAATACATCCTCTGACGGATCTTTCCTTCTCCTTGAAAAATAACTCAGGAGCTCCTTGAGGCGAACAACTCGGGCAAATAAATCTTATGTCTAACAGCTCTTACAATTAACTGTGCAGCTCTTGTATTTCGTATAGGGCAAATATATGGGGTGAACGAGGTACAAGTGCAGCTTCTGACATTAGATCACTCTGAAATTCCTCTGATCGTTGTGTGGCTAGTCTAGGTAGTTCCTCCGGAAAATCTTCTGTTTATTCTATGACACCAGCCACCACATCAACGCTCTTCTCTTCAGTTAACTATCAATGGCATACACTCTCATGAGGAATACAAATGATCTTCTCAGCTCAACAACCTCTTCTTATGCCTCAGACAACCAGTCCATACCAACTACTTCACTCAAACTTCCAAGTTCGATTGACACTAGGTAATCTATAAATTACCTACCCGTTAAATTGAAGGTATAACCTTGAATTATTCACCTACCTTCCTAGTTTGCGATAATTGTTTTCTATAGAACATTTAACGTACATAGTTGTTATTGACTTATTAAACACAACATTAACGTTCTTAGATATAAGGCTTCCACCGCACTATTATTTGAACAACCCGAAACAATAAAATTGTTGAGAAGAAACATACTCGTGACTAAAAATCAGGATCAATACAAGCCTCTTTGGTTGAAGTAACAATTGTCCCATCGTGAGAAATTCTAGTGTTATTCCTCTTCCGGCACTTGTTCCTTAAGTGCCTAGGATGTCCGCATCTATAACAATTTCCAAAGTTGATAAATTTTCACTCAAAGTCTTTCATACTCAATCCTTGGCCATGTGGCCATTCTTTCTCCAACTTTGGCAGACCTCCGTACGAATACACAATTGTGCCTTCCCAATTTCTCTTTGATCACTTCCTATTCCTCATGTAATAACATTAGAACTTCTGCATGAATTACTGTGATATAATCATATGGGTCATGCGCCATTATATTATACTAATTCATACTTCCATTTCAACATCATTCCATAAGGCCAAGATACGTGATTAACTTCGAGTTCTTACTCAATTCCATCTAACCGATGCCTCAATTGTGCTAGCAAATTTTCTATGGACTTAAAACTTAAATCACGTTTACCGAATCTACAAAAAATGATATCTTGAATGGCGCACTAAGGACAGCACAAAGACATGAGAATTATTACAAATAATAATTATGAATGAGGTTGACATAAGAATGTCTTTGAAAACACTTGGAATCTTTGTAAGTCAAGAATGATGTTTCCCGCTTCACAAACCGAGGGTCTTTCCCTTCGAAATTTCATAACTGAAGCACATAGGCACGTGATATAACACAAAAGTTATATATATAAATATGAATAGTATCTGACATAGAAATGTCGAGAATTTTAAAATTCATGAAGACGTTTACCAGTTTTCACTAACCGGGGTGTTTTTCTATAAAGTTTTGATACTTTAAGACCAAAGCATATGCTCAGGAAATATGTAACACATATTAAAACAGTAGCCTCAGATGTTCATGAAAGAATTCATAACATGTAAAAAGTAAAGACTATAGGTAACGATCATCATTAGGCGGTAGAGGATGAAGATAATAAGTTCATGAAAATATACCAATTACTGGTCAACTTGTAGAATTTGAACCGTCTTCTAAGGTTGACCATCATATGTGACCCATCAGGGTGAGTACGGTAGGTAGGACGGAGTGTGGTTTCTCCATAAGCTCTAGAGAACCTTGACCACAAGGTCATGTAGTATGAATACACGTGAGTTAACACTCAGATTAGAATTACAAGAAGAAATAGATGTAGACATCTATATAGAATAGGGAGTTACGTTCTCTTCGTTAGTAGCGCTAGTAATATGTATAACCAGCAAAATGTAACAATAGAAATTCTTAACTTCGACAATTGGTCACGAATAAATATTATTAACATAAAAATGTTATTTCCTCAAAACGAGGCATAAAAGTCGGGTAACAATCATCAGGTTATTTATCCAACAATAGAAATTGTTACTATCAACATCATCACATAATTATTACAAATATATTCATTGTTAAATATAACATAAAAATGTTATCTACTTCATGTATGACACAAAAGTCAATTAATGGTCATTAAAAATTTTATGGAAAAAGTTAACGAAAAAATGAGGGTCGTTGCACCAATCATAGAAGCATATCTTTCTTTGACCTCTCGGAGTTCTCTTTGAGCAAAGGCAGATATGTCACTGGGTTACACTATCGGAGCGTTTCTGAACCGTGGAGGTTATTCTTAGTAAAGAACTAGGTAATATTTTCTAATCCTAACCTATTTATCCGTAGGCTGACAGAATAACAACGTGCCGTGTTGAGTAAACACGATTACAAACAAGAGGAGCCTGCCGGATTAAGTTGACAAAACATTTAAAGAAACTAACAAACCTATCATCAATATACAAACAATCAAAACTCTTAATCATTATACGTCATCGCATTATTAAGATGATAGTAAAACAGATAAGAACCTACAAGGTGGATACAATATTTAGTAAGAACACTCCTAAGCCAACAATCAGATAAGAACATACAATAGGGTTGAATCATACAAGTAGGTGCAACTAGATAAGGTATATCAGGTCCTCATAGGTCTCTTGGGAACAATTATCAGGAATACAAGGTAATTCATGTCTCAATATCTAGGCTCCGTTGTCTAAAAGTGCATTAAATGCCTCGCGTGAACTCCGGCCATACCGAGTTCATAAATACTTCAGGTTAGTATAACCGAGGTTCTTAGATCCTATGAAGTAGCTAATTTCATTTAAGTGGACAAGTCTCGATCACAACTTAGGTTGTTCAATCTTCAAGATTCTAGCATATAAGCTTATTAGGATTACAGATTCAGCATAACAACAACAATCGTACTATATTACATCGCTACACTAGCCTAATTTCTATTATGGCAACATACGAATAACTTTAAGCTAGCATGGTAATAACAAAACGCATATTTAAACATAGATAATAACAAGACGTGTTTAAATAAAAAGTGTGTATTTTATTAAAACCTGAAAAGTGCAGCCCTACAGAGATTCGTTCTTGATTGCAAGGAATCAGGAGTATCCTCCGAAATAAAAGCTAAAATATTAACTAACTACCAATTTGATATGTTTTGAAGTAATAAAAGATTTTTGTATTATTTTAGAAAATGAGATATATTACACATGAGAGAATTAAGGCCTTTTTATATGCAATTATGACTTTTGCAGGCCGTGTGAAGGGGCTGGGTGGAAGTGGCAGGGTAGGGAACACGGCCTGTGTGTGCCACCCGTGTAGAGTGGTAACCCGGGTATGCCAGCCATGTGACTTGGACCATGGTAGCCCGTGTGGCTGGTTTAGCAGCCTGTGTTGCTCTAAGTGGCAGCCCGTGTAAGGGGGACGTGTGGCTGTGTTTCCAGATCGCTCATGCTGATTTCGGGGTCGTAACTTAATTTTCACCATCTTCGCTCTAGATTTTTCATTTTAATCCCGTTTTCTTCGATTCTTCTTGCATTGCCTTTGTAATCACTTAATCTACAAAATAAAGTTAATAAATGCTTAATACTTTGATAAAGTTTGAAACTTTATTACTTTTGAGCTAAATATCGGGGGTAAAAAGATGACTTTTTGGCCGATATCAAATATCTCACACTAAAGCTTTGCTTTTCCTCAAGAAAAATGCTGGAAATATTAGGTTGTTTCTGTAGGATTAATGCGTAAGGTACAACATATAACTATATTGCTAAATTCATTTGAGCCTTTGGGGTCACACATATATACACTTAGACGCCAAATAAAATATATATATATATGTTGTATATATATTATTCAAGTAACGAAACTAATTAATTTATTGATTAATTAATAGTTGATTATTTAGTATTTTAATTAATTAGTAAACAATTAATATAATTATAAAATGGGTGGCTTGCTTTACGTTCTAAAATGAAATGTGGGAGGAGGAAATGAAATGAAATGACATCCACAGGTTGAGAGAAACTAACAGCCAGGTAATGTGGGAGGAGGAAATGAAATGACAGAAATACAAAGGTTTATAGCTTCACAAGAGTATGAAAATGCTAGACATCGAGCATTTGAAGATTGGCAAGTTCATCAAAACCAAATCATAGCTCATTGCCAACATGTAGGTAGAAACTATATTCCTACTCCATCGCCCGTATTTCCTCCCTGGTCTATAGAGATGCAACCACCGTATCCTACGTATAACCCAGCCGAAGCATTCTATAACACATACGGTTATGCATGGAACCCCTACTGGTATCAATATCATCCCTAGTCTACTTAGTTTTATTTATTTTATAATTTGTAATGTTGATACATTTAATACTTATGTTAATATTGTAATAGTTTTTATAATTTTCTAACTTTTATTATTTGATTTTAATAATTTTTGAATGTGGGGTAATATACCAAACTTCAAAAATATGTATATATGTTTGCAGTTTATCTTATGTACACAACAGGGTAAAACAACGCATTTTCAAAGACTGGCATTAAGTTCAGCAAAAGCAACTAATTTTGACGACAAGATGCAAAATAAATGTGATATAACAACAAGACGGAATGAACAAATGATATGCACCATTTATCATTCAGCAAACAAACGCCAATATGTTTGGAAACTTTGGTAAAATTTAATCATTTTCACACAAATCACCCTCAATAATTTAAATTGTTACTGATTTCTTGCAAATGAGGGCATTGCAAGATCTTAAGTGTGGGAAGGGGTTAAATTCTTTCGGATTTTAAAATTTTTACTTTATACACTTGGTTACCATTAGAAATACTAGTAAAGTAGTAGTTGTATTAGAATCTAGTGCTCTCTGATAATAAAGAATAGCCCTAGTCTTATATACTGACTACCCAATTCTAATAAAAATTTTCAAAATTTTCAATTAAATGAACTCAAAATCATGTTTATACAGATTTATGAATGATAAAACTAGGTTTTAACACCGAAATTATTGTCACCTCAGAAAGGACATAAATTGAGAAACAAACCAAAATGTTAAAATTCCTTTAAAATGGAATAGAGGACAATAAAAAGGAAAATAAAAGCCAAGTGTGGGAAAATTTACCAAGATATTTTAAACATATGTCACATATTTCTGTAACAAATAATTGAAAATACTTTTGTTTTGAACGATAATTAACTGTTTTACCCGATTTACTGTAAGAAAGATGGATCTACACGATGAATCAATTCCATCATTAAAAGGAAGTAAAGTCTTCCGAAAAAGAAACGCGCTTCTTGATTTAGGTCAGGAAGTTGTCGTCCAGACCAGCTGTAGGTTGACGAAAAATCTAGAAAAGTTATCACTAAAATCAGCAGGAAATCCACGGACCTCAGCATAAAACAGGGTCGCCAAGTGGTCAGATTTATCCTAACCATGAGAAGGATTTATCTCGTAAAATGGGGGGGGCACCGTGCAAATTAGCTGGATAGGACTAATGAATCAGATCCCCAGAAAGGATAATCTCCTTTTAAAGATTAAAAATCAGCTTTTAAGACTGATATTACTCAATCCTTGAGATTGACCTTAAAGATTGAGAATTCAAACTCATGGAATTCAATGATATCTAAACTCGAGCTTGAACGAGAAAATATTTTGATCAAATTATAAACCGATTTGTTTTCTGAAAACCCATTTTCAATGCGTTCATTACCATTGAACGTAAAATCCTAGGAATTCACCTGGAATTCATTAGGTCACCTGAACCAAATCGGGTGTCAACCGTAAGAACGGTGGTTGCATAGCATGGTCGAAGACAGGACCTTGTGCCTGACCGAAAAATCATAAGGGTGAGCTTTACTATTGCTCCTACAAAGGATAGTAATTGCGTCCGACACGTTATAGACCATAATTAAAAGCAAGTCACGGGACATTGCCTTAACAGTTGCTTGTTCATCGCTTTCCTTTACAACCGAACGGTAGTTTATCGAAAGGTAATATACGGAACAAGTGAACTGGACGTGTTACTTTCCTAATACAAGGTTAGCAAGTGGGTGACACAAAACCGCAAGTTTTGAGCTAAAATTTTCAAATCTGAAACCCACCAAACCCACAAAAATATTTTGCAAACACCGGTGAAGGGTTATTCCGGAAAACTTATCTAGGGTAAAAGCTAGATTAAAATTTTCAAAAGATCAAATATTTTCATAAAGATCCAATCTCCTTAATGGATCTAAATTTTATAGTCATGTGGGACTGTAAACCATATCGTTACTACCATTGTTTATACCGCCTTATAGAAATCACTGATGTACAAAGTGTGAAGAATAAAGAAGTGATTCTAGTATTTCAAGACTATATTGCTTGAGGACAAGCAACGCTCAAGTGTGGGAATATTTGATAATGCTAAAAGTGAACATATATTTCATAGCATTATTCCCCAAGAAAGACAAGCTTTTAGTTGCAATTGTTCTATTTACAAGTGATATTCATTTAAATATTAAAAGGTGAAGACAAAAGACAGATTCGACGAATTGAAGACGCAAACGACCAAAAAGCTCAAAAGTACAAAATACAATCAAAGAGGTTCCAATTATTGATAAGAAACGTCTCGAAATTACAAGAGTACAAGATTCAAAACGCAAAGTACAAGATATTAAATTGTACGCAAGGACGTTCGAAAATCCGGAACCAGGACCAGAGTCAACTCTCAACGCTCGACGCAACGGACTAAAAATTACAAGTCAACTATGCACATAAATATAATATAATATTTAAATAATTCTTATAATTATTTAAATATTATAATATATTAAAAATTCGTCGGCAAAGAAAGACTCCAAAGTTGGTGAGCTGGAAAATCAAACTCCGCGACTGGCGGAGTTTGAAGGCAAAAATTACCGCGTGTCGCGGAGCCCCAAATTCTGAAACCGCCTATAAAAGCAAACGCAGTTTGATCGCAAAAATATCAATATATATCCATCCATCTATCTATACGTAATATTTATATTTATAATTTATATTTAAATTTTAATTTTAATCCTAATAATAAGGGTATGTTAGCGAATGTTGTAAGGGTGTAAGTCGAAATTCTGTTCGTGTAACACTACGCTATTTTTAATCATTGTAAGTTATGTTCAACCTTTTTACATTAATGTCTTGTAGCTAAGTTATTATTATGCTTATTTAAAATGAAGTAATCATGATGTTGGGCTAATTACTAAAATTGGGTAATTGGGCTTTGTACCATAATTGGGGTTTGGACAAAAGAACGACACTTGTGGAAATTAGACTATGAGCTATTAATGGGCTTTATATTTGTTTAACTAAATGATAGTTTGTTAATTTTAATATAAAGATTTACAATTGGACGTCCCGATAAATAACCATATACACTCAATCGGACACGATGGGCGGGGTATTTATATGTACGAATAATCGTTCATTTAACCGGACACGGGAATGGATTAATAGCCACTAGAATTATTAAAACAGGGGTGAAATTATGTACAAGGACACTTGGCATAATTGTTAACAAAGTATTAAAACCTTGGGTTACACTCAGTCGACATCCTAGTGTAATTATTAAACAAAGTATTAAAATCTTGTTACAGTTAAGTCTCCAATTAGTTGAAATATTTAACTTCGGGTATAAGGATAATTTGACGAGGACACTCGCACTTTATATTTATGACTGATGGACTGTTATGGACAAAAACCAGACGGACATATTAAATAATCCAGGACAAAGGACAATTAACCCATGGGCATAAAACTAAAATCAACACGTCAAACATCATGATTACGGAAGTTTAAATAAGCATAATTCTTTTATTTCATATTTAATTCCCTTTATTTTATATTTAATTGCGCTTCTAATTATAGCACTTTTATTTATTGTTATTGTATTTAATTGCACTTTTAATTATCGTACTTTTTAATTATCGCAAGTTTATTTTATCGTACTTTTATTTATCGCAATTTTATTATCGTTATTTACTTTACGCTTTAAATTAAGTCTTTTATTTATTTAATATTTTACATTTTGTTTTAACTGCGACTAAAGTTTTAAAATCGACAAACCGGTCATTAAACGGTAAAAACCCCCCTTTATAATAATAATATTACTTATATATATATTTGTATTTTTATAAAAGTAAACTAATATAGCGTTAAGCTTTGTTTAAAGATTTTCCCTGTGGAACGAACCGGACTTACTAAAAACTACACTACTGTACGATTAGGTACACTGCCTATAAGTGTTGTAGCAAGGTTTAAGTATATCCATTATATAAATAAACAAATATCTTGTGTAAAATTGTATCGTATTTAATAGTATTTCCTTGTAAAATATAAAGCTATTTTATATACACCTCGCATAACATCACTTGGTCAAGAATCGATATCTCCACCGGTTAGATAGGGACGGTATTGATCTTCTACCTAATCATCCTTTCAAGAGGAAGAGCGGGTTAAAGTTTGGAAGAGAAATATGAAGGTTTTGGAGTGTCGAAATGGGTGATTTCCTTGAGTCTTTTAATTTTGAGAGATTAGATAGCTTTTGGTTTCTTGAGGATATCCCTTTTCTATATGATAGATGTTACTCTATTATTATTATTATTATTATTATTATTATTATTATTATTATTATTATTATTATTATTATTATTATTATTATTATTATTATTATTATTATTTTGCGAAAAGTTTCTTCAGAGGGCGTGAATTTCGCGAAGACTTTGTCAAGAATTTGTTTAGCTTATTTTTGCAGTCCTCCTGGGTCACAAACTTCATGTTTCTCGGGAATGTTATGCCTTCATTTGGAGACTTTGTTCTCATCAATTTTTTTAGCATATCACGTCTTCATATCTTTTGTCTGTTTCTTCTTCTACCCAAGTAGAATGGTATCTTATCAGAAATAGATCTTACTGACCTATCAAAAACAATCTAACATTTCAGAATTTTTGACAAGTGTTTTGAAGTAAACTTGGTTGATCTATCTCTTTGGATTCTTAGAATTCGGAAATGAGAAAGGAATGAAGGTGAATGGTTAACGTATTTGATAGTGAATCTAGGGTGAATATTTTACAATTCATCAAGTCTTTATGGTGAGTTAGTTGGTTTAAGTACTTTGGCGGTGGAAACAGAAATATATGGTTTTTGTCTTCCCTTCTTCATAATGATTTTGGAAGGAGTATCGCACATACAACACATATCGCGCTTACTAACCATTGGCCTCGAAAAGTATGTCAAGAACAAATTCTAATTCAAACCGTACACCGACATGCCCATCAATCGAAATAGCAAAGTATTGTAGATTGTATTTTTCATATAATTACTTTGGGCCCAAGTTACCTCACTATTTGTTGGTGGGGAGTTGTGATTGGTCATGTGTAGGCTTTTTACTCAATCTTTCGAAAAAATCATTTGACAAAATCATAGGTTTTAGCTTAATCGTCCAGTTCTATTAAACATATGAAAACTGAATTTGGCAACTTTATCGAAGCTTTTGGAGGAACGAGATAATATTTTTTGAATTTGCCCATATTTCTAGCTATTTCTTTTAAGGACTTAAAGAATTTTTAAAAATTTTTGAATGTTTGTCGATTACTTATGTTCTTAATATAACATGCCCATTTACTAATATCTCACACTTAGAAGAACATTGTCCCTAATGTTCTCGAAAAGAAAGTTCTAATAATTTTATCTATTAAGGACAATATTTTTTAGAATCTCTAAGTCATTTGCGGGAAACGATCCCACATTTAGATATTTTACTATATTATATATATAACTGAAAAAGGTGTACTAAGGTGAGGTGTGATTTATACACTACCTTTAGATTTTAAACAAGAAACTACTACTAAAAACTATCACACACATAGGCAACTCACGTAGATTCATAAAATCTCAATCAATCAAAGTTCATAAACTCATGTAGATTCACTTAAAGAGATCAAAACTATGTTTGAGTAAAATCATTGAGTCATTGATCTTGAATTAAAATCACGTAAAATTCTTAATCACAACAATCACTTGAAATGATTAACACTAGCATGTTGACTAAAATTTCTTTTGAAAACCAACCTAAACCAAAGACACAGTCACTTGAAATCTCTAATTTAGTTGTCTAGATCACCAAAGGTGTTGAAGCATAAGATGAATCAAAAATCAAATCACTAAGATAGTTTAACAATCTCTGTAATCAAAATGAAATTTAAAATAATCATAGCAATGGTTCTTCAATCAAGCTCAACAATTAACAACTCATTCAAACATCAAAATCATTAATTAGGGCAAACCCAAGCATTGAGTATTAAAATCAAATGAACACAAAAAAAACTAAGGTAACATAATTAAAAAAACGAGATCAAAATCAAAAAAATTAAAAGTATTAATCATTACAACTAGATGAAATAAGAATAAGTGCTAAAAAGGAAAGAAATTACAAAAATGTATAATGGATGATGGAGATCTAGCATCTAGCTTCACTAATCTTAAACTTGGATCATTACTTGAGCTTTGATCTTCATAGAATCATGAAAGGGACCCTTTTAGAGCTCCATTTCGGACCCTGATCGCAGCTCCTTTGGGTCCTTTTATCACCTTCCTTTTATAGTGGGTCAAAATAAAAAAAATTTGATTCAGCGTCGGTGCTCCGTACTAAAAAGGTGGTGCTCCGCACCATAACACTGATTTTCACTTGGTGCGCCACACCAAAAAGATGGTGTGCCGCACCTTAACACTAAGAGGACCATTTTTAGCTTTATAGTGCTCCGGACCAAAAAGGTGGTGCTCCGCACCTTAACACTTGCTCAGCTACTGACTTTGAATTTCACATTTTTAGCTTTGAGGTGCGCTACTTTCACCCCCAGGTGCGCCACACCTTAACTTGGAACTTCATTTTCAATACAAAACTTCACTTGGTTCAATTTTAGGCTCAAGTCTTAATTCGTATTCACAAATTTGGACTTTTCGACTATTTTTGCCTTGTACCATCTTCTAATCAACAAAACATTACTTTCAATCTCAGATCTCTTAAAAAATAAATGAATGGAAAAGGATATTGCGAGGATAATTATGTTTAATTCGAGCAATATCGTAAGGACATATTACTTCCATACGACCGAGTTACTGGAGAAGGAATAGATTCATTGCTGGAGGGGACCAGGCTTTTCCAACACATGATTCTGCAAAATAAACACAATCTCCACTACACAAGCTTTTAGTACATAGGTTTTCCTATAAGGAAAATAAACTAAAGTAAACTATAAGGGTCTATGATTTACTATCATGTCTGTATCATGGTGCAGTCAGGTAGTATCAAATCCTCCAAGTTGTGCAAGGTCCAAATTATTAAAACTGGCTCAATCCTCCAAACCCTGATTGGATCTAATAGTGCATTGAGATCCAACTTTGAAGGCATCACTATAGTGTAAAAATCAAAAGGGTCGTCCGGTGTTGGCAGGGTAGAGGTGATACCGAACACCAGACCAACTATACCAGATGTCTAGAGCAGATGGTTGAATGAGTGGCTGAAGTATGTGGGATCCGGTGACTAGGTCCTAAGGTGTTGATAACAGGTGGCGGAGTTGTGATGGCAGGTGCTGAAGCAGATGCAACGGAAGTGGAAGGTGATGGGTCGGGAGGAGCAGGTGCAACTCTACGTGCCAGCTGGCATTCTTACGAATCGACACAGTTCTCTTACTAAGCTCTACAAGCTACGTTGGTTATGAAGACGGTTCCAGGTAACTTCCGGATCGGCAAAGGTCACTCCATAATGAAATACTCTAGCATCTGGTCCTAGATCAGTAGACCACTTAGGGTACTCAGCATGTGACACTAATCGTGCCATCAACCTCAGTTATGATGGTCTTTGGTCATCATCATGATGTGTAAAATCGCGTCTATTATTTATAAAAGGAATTGCCGGTTATTAAAGTTTACACACTAACGGGCAGTGTACCCGATCGTGCAATAGTATAAAGTTGGTAAATACAATATCGTTCCAAGGACAGTTTACACGTGAGAATTAAGATTATAACTTCTGAAAATAAACTAAAGTTAATCTAAAAAAATTGAAAGTACGAGATAGTTTTGTTGGTGGCTATTTAACGATTAGCCAAATCAATGATAACTTTAACTAATTAACAAAGAAGAACAATATTTTTGGTATTTTATGTTTAAGCTTTAAGGCAAACAAGAAAGACAAGTGGTAATTCAAATAAGAGAACGAATGTTCGTCTAGACGTTTTACACCTAGTGCTGGATGCAATTAAATTAAACTCGAATTGTGGATTAAAGCATGTGAGTTTCCTAATCGGTCCACCTAGAATTCTCCAGCGCAGACACAACAACTAAGATTACACAGCACGGAATTCCCCGTCACTTAAGACCTCCTAGATGTGATAAGTTGACTCAAACGATAATCAGGTTCAAATTATGACTCTACTCTCGTAGTAATCAATAACCACACCAACTCTCGTTGTGAGTGATTTACACATAAATCGTCTTGCCTTTTGAATTCAATTTACTATCGTCTCTGATTAAGCAAACAACCAATTAAGATAAACCAGTTGAAAATATATATATTAAATTGATGAACTCTCGTCCTATCAAACAAACATATAATCAATTGAATTGAAAAGAACAAGTTTTATTAAATGCATACATGTATTCAAAACTTCAAATCAAAATATTTATTATCCAACAAATATTGAAAATCACATCCAACACATAGGTTTATTAGTCTAGACAAACATTAAAGAACTAGCCAACAATCATGGCTAAAACCAAAATCAAACAAATAATCAAAGTATAATTCCTTGTATGAAATCAAAGAATCAACCTAATTGAATAAATGATCTTGAATGTTGCTCGGATTGATCCTCATTATCGGAATGATTGAAGCGTCTGATTGACCTTGGAATTCCCCAAAAGTCACCAAAATTCGTCCCTAGTGCTCTCAAAATAGGCTGGATAAAAGATAAAACTCTAGGGTAAAGAAAACTGCTTCCTTAAATAGGGTTACCAGCTGGCCGACCTGATTTACGTGGTGCGCAAAGAAATGCGCAGCGCGCATTTGTGAATGAAAATAGCTGCACCAAATTTAAAGCTGGCAGGTCCTGTTTAACATTATAACGCGCGGTGCCCCTCAAATTGCGCGGCACGCACTTCTGTAGGCAATATTTCTTGCTCGTTTTTGCATATTACTTGCCTCGATAACACCCCAAATCAACTCTAAACCCATATCTTGCTGAAAACTCGTAATAGACCCAATAAATACATCGAATGAACACTTCTCGGCTCTAAAATCACGATCTTCATAATAACCGCACATAATAACCAAAAGCCGTATTCAAATGGACTAAAAATGACGGATATTGCCATGATAGATATATGAGAAATGTGTAATATCAAATCACCCGTGTCTGTATCAATCATAACTCTCTGTCTCAGCTGACCTGTGGTCGGTCTGTGTGTACTAGTATTTTATGGCGTCACTGTATGTGTCCTCTTCCTCTTTGTAGGAGGCATCTGTCTAATAAATTCATCAAACAAGTAAGGCTAAGAAATTTCACATACACACCGACAAAAAAGGTTTGAGGGATTTTCAAAATTCTTCCTAATAACGGTGCATGAGTAGGTGAAATACTTTGGGTTAGTACACAGTTTATAGTAAATCATAGATAAATAACTACAAAAATAAAATAATAATTAGAATAAGTTTGGAGTGCCTCCTAAGAGTGCTTTGTTTAAGAAGTCTTTATTTCTCAACTTTCCAAAATACCTGGTTTACTTAAAGTCGAGGTGGATCAAGGGAAAAAGATTTTCTTCCCTGGGATGGTCTTCTAAATATGCTTTCAGTCGGTGGCCATTGACCTTGACTAATTCTACGGCTCCGTGTGGAAAGATTTGTATAAGTTTGAACGGTCCACTCCATCTTGATTTAGACTTACTAGAAAACTTCTTGTATCACGAATTGAAAAGTAAGACTTTATCTCCTGAGACGAACTTAGTAGGTATGAGTTTTGCATCGTGTAATTGATTAGTTCGTTCCTTGTAGATGTATGAAATATCATATGCTTGGTCCCTTAATTTTGCGAGTTCATTCATTTTCATTCTTCGATGTCTACCGGTTTCCGAAGGATTGAGGTTACATGTTTTCAATGCCCATAGAGCTTTGTACTCTAATTCCAGCGGAAAATGACATGCCTTGCCGTAGATCATTCCATAGGGTATAGTACCAAGTGGGTTCTTGTACGCAGTACGAAATGCCCACAGAGCATCATCTAGCTTTTCGGCCCATTTGTTCCCATGGTGACCGACAATGCACTCCAAAATTCTTGTATGTGCCCTGTTCATAACTTCTGCATAATTTGCGGATGATAAGCAGTGGACATCTTGCGGATAACTCCATATTGTTGCATCACCTTTATGAATTTAGTATTGTAAAAGTGTGTGCCTTTATCACTTATGATTGTGCAAGGAGCTCCGAATCGGAAAAATAGTCTTTTGAGGAAACTGGTGACGACCTTGGCATCATTGGTTGAAATACATGAGCTTCTACCCATCTAGAGACGTAATCAAATTCTACTAGGACGTATTCTTTTCCATTTGACTTTGCAAATGGTCTTATGAAGTCTATTCCCCATCTATCAAAGACTTTGCATGGTTAGATGTTGATGTGTGACATCTCATTCCTGGAAGAAATGATTCCTTGTCGTTGGAAAGCATCCGCGCTATGAATAAATAAAAAAAGCGGTGTTACAATAGCTTTTTGGAGAAAATTATGGATCGACTAAAATAAAAGGATTAAACTCCTTTTATATAATCTGCCTTGAACAATTTACACTCTAGTCCTTTTTCTTAATATCTTTTCAACTACAGCACCAAACTCTTATATTTTTTGTATAAGCCCATAGTAACATAAGCTCATAATGCTCCAACCAAGATAAGCCCAATCTACTGCAGTCCATGAATCCTTTATTATGAATCTGCAGTAACCACCTTAAATTAGACATCATTAAGCACATCACAAGTTAAGATTTCTATTTTACCTATTTTAACACAAATCTCCATAACTAATTGAACTACTATAATTTCATTTTTACATAATTTACCCTACGTTACTCTTTTATATCTAAACATTGATTGAATATTAGAAATTAGAAATTGTCAATTATACGGCTAAAGTTGAATTGGTATTTTAATCTTCAATGCTGATAATTCAGTTGTTATGTGTTTTGGTTTTGTTAATCATTGGATCTCTTCAGGTCAGGTTGTATATGGTAGTTCATTTGTGGTATCTTTTGATTTGGTGATGGTTAGATCAAGTCAAACAGACTTGTAGATTATGCATCAATAGTAATTTATGCGATTTTTAAATCACTTTTATTTTATTTTAATGTATTTTTGTAAAAAAAAAAATACGGTTAGTTGAAAACCCGTTACGAAAACACTGAAGTACCACGTATATGTATAATAGTTTTTGCAAAAAAGTGGCAGACAAGAACACATTTATGAAACACAAAAAGTTGCTTTGATGGGTTTATTATAAGTCCATCGTGGGGATATTTTGTCAAACATACACTAAAAAGTTAGCCTAAAAAGAACCTCTACAAGATTTTGTGTTGCCTATCGAATTTTATAGCATTTGGCAACGATAGTCCCTTTCACCTCATATATATTATTAATCGATTTTTTAAATGATGATAGTAATTGTAAAAAAATATTTAAGAAAGTGTGGTGGGTGTAAAGATAATTATAATATTAAGTTTTTTTCTGTTTTAGTATTACGGAGTAATGAAGTATTCAATAGAAAGAAAAGAAAGAATATTAGTTACAAAGGTCACTTAAAAGATAGGCTTGAGGTTGGAATACGTATGAAATTTACAAAAAATCCCCTTACTGTTCGAATTAACCACAACAATCTGCTCCTAAAGTAGATGTCGAATCTACTTTACTTACCTTGGATTGCCTAAAGTAGCTGTCGAATCTATGGCCAAATATATCTTCGATTGTTCTGCGTGTTCAACTTCATTTACTTACCTTGAATTGCCTATTGGTGTTCCTACATCAAGTGCTTCTTCTTGGCATCCTATTGTTGAAAAGTTTGACAAGAGACTATTGAATTGGAAGACAAAATCTATATCCTTTTTTAGCAGAAATGACCAGAGAGGAAAAGAAAAAAGAGAAAAATGATAATCCATTCTAGAACATATACAATTTTCTTCTTGTATACTCTTCACTACATAATCCATTTTTTTATCCATACTGACATATCATAACTTTTTTTTTAACGGCCAAAGAATCAATTTTATAAATCAAGCGCTCCCTAACAAGGTGTTAAAAGAGAATTATAATGGCAAAGAAAACCATAAGTTCCAATTAGAGACTAAATGACCTCTATGTTTAATCCAACGAAAAGAAAATAATTTAATTACATCGAAAAGACTTCTAATATTACAAAAAGACTCATTAAAAACGACGTCGTTTCGAAAACGCCAAATCACCCATAATAGATGTGACAACCCGGAAATTTCCGACCAAATTTAAACTTAACTTCATATGATCTCGACACGATAAGCAAAGTCTGTAATGTTGAAGTCTTAAAAACTTTGAACTATGTTTGATACATTCATTTAACCTATGACTATTCCCGACGATTCACGAACAATTGTGTGTAAATAGACAAGTAAATATATATGTATATATATATATATATATATATATATATATATATATATATATATATATATATATGTATATATATATATATGTATATAGACAATACTATATATATATATATATATATATATATATGTATATATATATATATGTATATAGACAATACTATATATATATATATATATATATATATATATATATATATATATATATATATATATATATATATATATATATATATATATATATATATATAGTATTGAAAATACTAAAATGTAACTAAATCATTATAATTAAATAAGTAATATATTATACAAGGTAATAATGTGATTATTAAAATAAAACTATATATAAGTGTATGTGACTTCTATAAATAGTTATTTGGATATGTATATAAAAGATTTTTAACTATTATATGTTATATATATGAATAATTGTTAAAATATATACGATTAATAATGTATAATATTAATATATTAAATTTAACTGCAAATTAAAATACTATTAATATTATTACTTTTATTAAAATAAAAGTTGTTAGTAAAATCAATAATAGTATTATACATAATATATAGGTATGAAATTTGATAGGTAAAAATTGTTATTTTTAACATTAATAATATTATTATAATTAGCAGTATCATTGATAGTACTATTATTATCATTCTTATTATGTTTATCAGTTTTATTTATAATTATTAAACCTATCTTTTTATTTAAAGTTTCCATGATCTTTAGTATTAACATTATCATATCAATATTTTCTATTACCCTGCATTATTTGGTATTATTATTATTATTATTAAGGATTACTAGTACTTTATTTTTTTATTTAAACACATGATCATTATGATTATTAGAAAATAAAATATTTATAAAATTAACATTATTATCATTTGATTAGTATTTATTTTTAACACATATAATTATTATTATTTGTATTAGTAATGTTATTATCATTATTCTCATTATTATTCGCTTTAGAATATTTATATATTTATTATAATTATATTTATTAATATTGATTTATATATATAATAACAGATATATGAGTAATGGAATGGGTATACCTCACTATAATCTTCACCTTTATTTATTTTCTCTGCTTACCCGTGACCCTCTTCTACTCGACACATTAACCCTACAAATAAAAATTGATCGACTTTTATTCTTGCCTTTATAATTCGATTTCCACTGGTATTACCAATCATTCACTGATTTTATCTATTGCTATTTGATAAAATTAAAACAGAAAAATTAGAAAAAAGCTCATCACCTCTGTCGCCTTAGCTTTTAATCAAAAGCTCAAAATTTGAAACAATTATCAAAAAGTAAAAATGCAGAAAGGTTAGAAATCTTTCTTTGAATCTATCTTCAAAATCTTAACTCTCAATTCTTAATATCGAGCTTTAATTTTCGAGTCAAATTTTTGTTTCAAAAAGTCAAACGAATCGTTCATCGCAAAATTTGAATTCGTTTGGTTGTTTCCAGTCCAATTGACGATGCCAATAGTTTCTATATACGATTTACTAACTATTTCATGTTGAGAGTTTGGTCTAAAACGATTGCGAAATTAAACTTAATTTTTTTTTTCTCTTTACTATCGTCGCACAGCAAGAAAGCACTCTGTGCAATTTTTTTTTATTTCTTTTATTTTGTTGAATTAAGTCGACTAGAGGATCATTCTGTTTAATTGGCTAATCCTAAAATTATATAAGAAACTAGTTATGAGTTAGATTTGATCCATGGTTGATTTGTAAATTGATGAAGAAGATGAGTACGAGTAAAACAGGTTATAAGAATTTTAGTCAGGATTAAAACAGATAAAAAGCAGATGGTTCATTGGTTTAGGGTGTTTGCAGGTTAGCAAGGGATCTTGAGTTCAATCCTAGGCTAGAACATTTTTTTTACAAAGCCCTGTAAGGTAGTCTTTTTATTTGTTTTAATATTATTATTATTATTATTATTATTATTATTATTATTATTATTATGATTATTGTTAATGTTGTTAATATTAATTATTATTATTATTGGTGTTCTTGATATGATAAGTATCATTATTATTAACATTATTATTAGGAATGTTATTATTATTATTATTACTATTAAAATTATTATCATTAGTATTAAAATGATAAATAAAAGTATTGTTTTTATTACTAACAATAGTATTGAAACTAACAGTTTTATTTTCCTTAATACTAGTATTACTATCATTGTTATAGTTATTAAGATTGTTATGATTATTATTAACAAATGTATCATTATTAACAATATCATTATTTTTATTAATATTATCAATTTTAATAAAGTTATTATTATTATTCGTAAATCATTAATAACTATCGTAAACAGTAAAATTAATAATTTTACAAGTATTATTATTAATATCATTGTTATTATCACTAATAAGGTTATTATTAACATATGTATATTATTAATGTTATTATCATTATTTTTACTAATATTAACTTGGTATAATAAAACTACTATTTTGATAAACAAATGAAATACAAACATAAATATATATATTTAACACATATAACATAACAAAATTTAATATTTTATATACAAAGAAACATATAAAACATATATATATTATGAACATAAAAATGATATAACTAATACATTTATGTATATATGTGTTCAATTATAACCATGAATATTAATAAATATACAAATGATATAGGTTCGTGAATCCGAGGTCAACCCTGCATTGTTCAATATAGTCATATGTATTTTTACAACAAAATACAGTATGGTGAGTTTTATTTGCTCCCTTTTTCTCTTTACATTTTTGGGACTGAGAATACATGCGTTGCTTTTATAAATGTTTTACAAAATAAGCACAAGTTCATGAAACTACATTCTACGATTGTTTTGTTATACCAGATATCTGTACTTATTATTATTATGCTTGGTAACCTAAGAATTAGTGAAAAACACTAATTGACGCGAATCCTAAAGGTAGATCTACGGGCACCAACCACTCCCATTTTCGAATAGTGGAAATGCTTTAGTACTTCGAAGGGTTCTTGTCATACATTTGAATAGTGGAATGTATGATGCCATATATCTTAAGCGCTCTATGTTAAGGTCGGTTACCAGGCGACTCAACGTATGAATGATTTTTGCAGTTGTAATGATCCTGTGGCTTATTAAATATTATGATTACTATATAGAACTTAAACCTATGAACTCACCAACCTTTTGGTTGACACTTTAAAGCATGTTTATTCTCAGGTATTAAAGGAATCTTCCGCTGTGCTTTTGCTCATTTTAGAGATATTACTTGGAGTCATTCGTGACATATTTCAAAAGACGTTGCATTCGAGTCGTTGAGTTCATCAAGATTATTATTAAGTCAATTATAGTTGGATATATTATGAAATGGTATGCATGCCGTCAACTTTCAATGTAAAGAAAGTTTGTCTTTTAAAAACGAATGCAATGTTTGTAAAATGTATCATATAGAGGTCAAGTACCTCGCGATGTAACAAAATGTAATGTATTCGTCCATATGGATTAGGACGGGTCGTTAAAGTTGGTATCAGAGCGGTGGTCTTAGCGAACCAGGTCTTGCATTAGTGTGTCTAACTGATAGTTGTTTAGATGCATTAGTGCGTCTGGACTTCGACCGTGTCTGCATGTCAAAAGTTTTGCTTATCAATTAGTGTCGAAAATTATTTTCTTATCATCCTTAAAGTCTAGAAATGTCTTACTACCTCTATTGCATAGACAGTGTATAGATAAATTCATATCTTAGCGTATCTGTTATTGTTACCTTTGCCTGACAACTACCGTAGATTCCTCCGTAACTTATCGGATTTTAGTATTATATATGCATATGTAAATTATGTATTGCAGGCTACTAATCTACATCCTATAATCTATTTCTTATCAAAAATCCTTCATCTGATCGTACGAGATGAATCCCTCAACCAGTTCGAATTCCTCGGATTCCGACAGCTATTCCGATATGGAGTTTCACCTAAGCTCCGAAAGCAGTGTCACCAGAATGAATCAACCAATCATCCATCCCCAATTCATTTGATGGGTTCGTAGTCGACTTAATCAATAGAGATGCGCAGAAGGCGATCCCTTCCACTAACCGAATTCACCTCTTGATGAAGAACCTGAAGCACTTACCGGCGAACTTGTTCGTAACACCATTTTCACCCTCATTTCCCGAATATCTAGCCACGACTATATCATAACTCAGATTCTAAACTTTATTCATTCACCCATTCTTACTGACAATCATCCCGGAGTAATAAGTCAACGAACTACGCGCCCGAGTTGTAGCCTTGAAAAAATATGGTGCAAAACCTACTAGCTTCAACAACATCACCAGTTCCAACAGTACCATCAACATCAACACCAGTACCACCAACAACCCAAGTTTCAACATCACACACCTCAATATCACCATATGTACTTCGAGTATGATCTTCGTTCTACGTATCGTTCTACCTTATTTATCTTTATTAGAGATTATATATATTCTCGTTCTAACGGTAAATCAAATGAGTTTAATATCATATTTACTCATTAAATACATGATTACATCTGAAGAAAATATATATGTATATATGTTTTCATAAAGATGGTAATTAAAAATTCTTTTGCACAAACTGTTAATGGTGAAAATATTTTATCGGGTAGGTAATACCCGAGGAATATTTAGATTTCACATTAATAAGTTACACTGTACATTCTTTCAAATCTGATTCAACAGTCATTTACTATCCTACCTACATCCACAGAAATATGAATCCGTTCACCGCAGAATAACTATTTTAATCCAATTTCATATTTGGATTTTGATTTATCAGAATCCAACAAGTGGCATAATGAAGAAAACATTTGACAAAATAAAATTTGTTAGAAACAAACAAATTAGCTATGAGAAATTTTGTTAAGAATCCACGCTAACTGTTCCTAGCTATAACTGTTCCTAGCTAACTGTTAATTCCGTATTACCTTTTATTTATCGCAATTTATTTATCGCATTTTATTTATCGCAATTTTAATTCTCCCAATTTTATTTATCGTCATTTAATTTCTGTTATTTATTTTACGCACTTTAAATATCGGGACACGTATACAAGGTTTTGACATATCATATCGACGCATCTATATATATTATTTGGAATAACCATAGACACTCTATATGCAGTAATGCTGGAGTTAGCTATACAGGGTTGAGGTTGATTCTACAATAATATATATAGTTTGAGTTGTGATCGAGTTTGAGACATGTACACGGGTCACGATACGTATTAATTAATTCAAATATTATATATTAAATTATATATGAATTATTGGACTGTTAACTGTAGACTATCGACTGTGGACTAATGACATTGGACAATTAAAATAAATTAAAATATTGATTATAACATATGAAACTAAACATTTTTTTCAAGTTTGCCACTTGATATCATCTTAAGCCTCATTTGTATTTTGACAATTCCAATCTACGTTCAAACTTTTCATGATTCTTGAAAACACCTCAATCGAGAGGATGAACCAACCGCACTTCATCTATGGAAGAAAAGATTGATGCATATAGTTGCGCACCCTGAAAACACTCGAAACCTGAGTAAACGTTTAACACGTATCTGTGCTAGTTCCTTTGGCATTGTTATTACTGAAAATAACTTTGCAATCCCTTTCCAAATTAGCCAATTTTGTCACAGCTCCAGCAAATCAACTTCGACTTTCATTCGGATTAGCCAAATTATACCCTTGAGGTATAAGTTTGTCTTTCGTCATCGTTAACGGAGAACCGTTTACATTCCACCACATTAACAGTAAACTTACCAACAACTGTGTTGATCTTTGATTTTTAGAAAAATCATTATATTCGTTGCAACCCTATCATATACTCATTCGCACCTTGTAACGAGAATTTCCATACCCATTACCGAGAATCAGCAATCAGTACTTTGAAAACTCGCAGCACGTCTACATCAATAGATATACATATAACATTCATCTCTTAGAATTATAATCTTCCATCCTGAAATTATGAGAAGCACCCGGTCTACGAATCAATACTCCAAATTCTGAAAAAGCTAAATACAACAGTAAAAACTGTAAACAACCTTAACAATCGAAAGTTTGATGATAAAGAATAGTATGTTGGCAAAGCTCAGAAAAGTTGGAACTGGAAAACGGATTGAGCAAACCATGAAGGAGGTCGTGGACAAATCACAAGGTCTAAACTTGTACATAAAGAATCCATATGACTCTGTATCCGATGAAATCTTTAGAAAATATCTTGTTCCGTACTCATGTTAAATCTTGTGAAAAAAATTTTCTTCATCAACCTTCGAACTTAGAAATTTCAAAATATCATCATAAATATCTTCGATATTTCTGAGGATATTTTCATAAATATTCTTGTCCGATATTAATTATCTCTCCGCTCTATCTGTATTATATCATAAAAGAAACTGTTTTAGTTTCTAAAATTTTGAAAAATTCGAATTTAAATTATGAATGATTTTGTAGTAGTGTTGGGAACTGAAGCATAAGTTAGTATAATATAATGACACTTGATCAATGTGATTATATTACAGTAAGTTATGCTGAGTTTCTAAATGGAATGTGATGATTCACAGATCATAATGTCATCATGTGCCATGTTACACGACTCTTACGTTCTGTCTAATCTATAAACATATCAAGAACATATTTTTCTTGATAGTCCTATCTTTCCTTGAATTCTGGTAATTTGACAAGTCAAATTGTGCTATTACCGTTTCTTTCTTAGAACATTAACAATGTTCATTCTGAAACTTAAATCTACGAATTCTGGACCATTACAAGAGATACCCAATCGCAAGAAGAAGAAACGAAGGGACAAAGCTCCGAAATAGAAATTGGAGTATAAATCGTAGCAAATAGGGGGAAGTATTAACTGGGGATGACAAAGATTATAGAAAACAGAAGCAAGGACTTCGAAGTATAAGGGAAGATATAAAGTTCGATAACAACACATAAATTACAAACCGTGTATATCAATGTTTATAGCAACATAAAGACACGGGAGGATTAAAAGCACTATAACCCCAAAGACAAAGTAGAAGTAAGCAGATTTCTCTGGTGGATGTTGGAAAAGGAGAATGATGGTTGTGATAGTAAGGATAAGGACAAGGATCAGAACTGAATTTAGCATTTTCATAAACTTTTGAATTTGGGAATTGGGTATAGGAATGGTAAAAGTAACGGAATGAAAGAAGTTAATTTATAGTGAAATATCTGATAAAAAAAATCAAGGCAGATCTCTTCATTTAATTAGAGAATCTTAATTTTCCGTATTCGCCGAAGAATCAAATCTTTCAGATTTAGAAGATTTTCTTTAAATCCCTTGAATTCCGGAATTCAACCAAGATAATGTCAAAAGGTTAAGACACACCTTATTTTCTAAATTCAACCATGACTACGTCAAAAGTTATGACCAAACTTATTTTCCTCATTTCACTACTTTGAGATAGCTTCGCTCGTACGCTTCGCATAAACGAATTGTTTTATCCATATTACTCCATGGTAATATAACTCTATTTATTAACTCATATTAGTCATGAAAACATTTTTATTGTTAGCCATAATCATCTCACTCAAATTTCGGGACGAAATTTCTTTAACGGGTAGGTACTGTGACAACCCGGAAATTTCCGACCAAATTTAAACTTAATTTCATATGATCTCGACACGATAAGGAAAGTCTGTAATGTTGAAGTCTTAAAAACTTTGAACTATGTTTGAAACATTCATTTAACCTATGACTATTCCCGACGATTCACGAACAACTGTGTGTAAATAGACAAGTATATATATATATATATATATATATATATATATATATATATATATATATATATATATATATATATATATATATATATAAAGATCAATATAGTATTGAAAATACTAAAATGTAACTAAATTATTATAATTAAATAAGTAATATATTATACAAGGTAATAATGTGATTATTAAAATAAAAACTATATATAAGTGTATGTGACTTCTATAAATAGTTATTTGGATATGTATATAAAAGATTTAACTATTATATGTTATATATATGAATAATTGTTAAAATAAATACGATTAATAATGTATAATATTAATATATTAAATTTAACTGCAAATTAAAATACTATTAATATTATTACTTTTATTAAAATAAAAGTTGTTAGTAAAATCAATAATAGTATTATACATAATATATAGGTATGAAATTTGATAGGTAAAAATTGTTATTTTTAACATTAATAATATTATTATAATTAGCAGTATCATTGATAGTACTATTATTATCATTCTTATTATGTTTATCAGTTTTATTTATAATTATTAAACCTATCTTTTTATTTAAAGTTTCCATGATCTTTAGTATTAACATTATCATATCAATATTTTCTATTACCCTGCATTATTTGGTATTATTATTATTATTAAGGATTACTAGTACTTTATTTTTTTATTTACACACATGATCATTATGATTATCAGAAAATAAAATATTTATAAAATTAATATTATTATCATTTGATTAGTATTTATTTTTAACACATATAATTATTATTATTATTTGTATTAGTAATGTTATTATCATTATTCTCATTATTATTAGCTTTAGAATATTTATATATTTATTATAATTATATTTATTAATATTGATTTATATATATAATAACAGATATATGAGTAATGGAATGGGTATACCTCACTATCATCTTCACCTTTATTTATTTTCTCTGTTTACCCGTGACCCTCTTCTACTCGACACATGAACCCTACAAACAAAAATTGATCGACTTTTATTCTTGCCTTTATAATTCGATTTCCACTGGTATTACCAATCATTCACTGATTTTATATATTGCTATTTGATAAAATTAAAACAGAAAAATTAGAAAAAAGCTCATCACCTCTGTCGCCTTAGCTTTTAATCAAAAGCTCAAAATTTGAAACAATTATCAAAAAGTAAAAATGCAGAAAGGTTAGAAATCTTTCTTTGAATCTATCTTCAAAATCTTAACTCTCAATTCTTAATATCGAGCTTTAATTTTCGAGTCAAATTTTTGTTTCAAAAAGTTAAACGAATCGTTCATCGCAAAATTTGAATTCGTTTGGTTGTTTTCGGTCCAATTGATGATGCCAATAGTTTCTATATACGATTTACAAACTATTTCATGTTGAGAGTTTGGTCTAAAACGATTGCGAAATAAACTTAATTTTTTTTTCTCTTTACTACCGTCGCACAGCAAGAAAGCACTCTGTGCAATTTTTTTTTATTTCTTTTATTTTGTTGAATTAAGTCGGCTAGAGGATCGTTCTGTTTAATTGGCTAATCCTAAAATTATATAAGAAACTAGTTATGAGTTAGATTTGATCCATGGTTGATTTGTAAATTGATGAAGAAGATGAGTACGAGTAAAACAGGTTATAAGAATTTTAGTCAGGATTAAAACAGATAAAAAGCAGATGGTTCGTTGGTTTAGGGTGTTTGCGGGTTAGCAAGGGATCTTGAGTTCAATCCTAGGCTGGAACATTTTTTTTACAAAGCCCTGTAAGGTAGTCTTTTTATTTGTTTTAATATTATTATTATTATTATTATTATTATTATTATTATTATTATTATTATTATTATTATTATTATTATTATTATTATTGTTAATGTTGTTAATATTAATTATTATTATTATTAGTGTTCTTGATATGATAAGTATCATTATTATTAACATTATTATTAGGAATGTTTTTATTATTATTATTACTATTAAAATTATTATCATTAGTATTAAAATGATAAATAAAAGTATTGTTTTTATTACTAACAATAGTATTGAAACTAACAGTTTTATTTTCCTTAATACTAGTATTACTATCATTGTTATAGTTATTAAGATTGTTATGATTATTATTAACAAATGTATCATTATTAACAATATCATTATTTTTATTAATATTATCAATTTTAATAAAGTTATTATTATTATTATTCGTAAATCATTAATAACTATCGTAAATAGTAAAATTAATAATTTTACAAGTATTATTATTAATATCATTGTTATTATTACTAATAAGGTTATTATTAACATATGTATATTATTAATGTTATTATCATTATTTTTACTAATATTAACTTGGTATAATAGAACTACTATTTTGATAAACAAATGAAATATAAACATAAATATATATATTTAACACATATAACATAACAAAATTTAATATTTTATATACAAAGGAACATGTAAAACATATATATATTATGAACATAAAAATGATATAACTAATACATTTATGTATATATGTGTTCAATTATAACCATGAATATTAATAAATATACAAATGATATAGGTTCGTGAATCCGAGGTCAACCATGCATTGTTCAATATAGTCATATGTATTTTTACTACAAAATACAGTATGGTGAGTTTTATTTGCTCCCTTTTTCTCTTTACATTTTTGGGACTGAGAATACATGCGCTGCTTTTATAAATGTTTTACAAAATAAGCACAAGTTCATGAAACTACATTCTACGATTATTTTGTTATACCAGATATCTGTACTTATTATTATTATGCTTGGTAACTTAAGAATTAGTGAAAAAAACTAATTGACGCGAATCCTAAAGGTAGATCTACGGGCACCAACCACCCCATTTTCAAATAATGGAAATGCTTTAGTACTTCGAAGGGTTCTTGTCATACATTTGAATAGTGGAATGTATGATGCCAGATATCTTAAGCGCTCTATGTTAAGGTCGGTTACCAGGCGACTCAACGTATGAATGATTTTTGCATTTGTAATGATCATGCGCATTTAATTAAATGAAATCTTGTGGCTTATTAAATATTATGATTACTATATAGAACTTAAACCTATGAACTCACCAACCTTTTGGTTGACACTTTAAAGCATGTTTATTCTCACGTATTAAAGAAATCTTCCGCTGTGCATTTGCTCATTTTAGAGATGTTACTTGGAGTCATTCATGACATATTTCAAAAGACGTTGCATTCGAGTCGTTGAGTTCATCAAGATTATTATTAAGTCAATTATAGTTGGATATATTATGAAATGGTATGCATGCCGTAAACTTTCAATGTAAAGAAAGTTTGTCTTTTAAAAACGAATGCAATGTTTGTAAAATGTATCATATAGAGGTCAAGTACCTCGCAATGTAACCAAATGTAATGTATTCGTCCAGATGGATTAGGACGGGTCGTTAAAATAGAGTACACATGATAGCCATGATCCGCTGCATACATGAAGTAGTTAATCGAACCCATTCGACCCAATCCCAAAATGTATCCCATGAAGGGAAATTGGCATGTCACAATCTAGCCATATCTGAACCTTGTGCCATAAATCTCTCGCCAGCAAACAATCAAAGAATTTACTCTGCCCAATTTTGTAACGACCCAACCCGATATCCAACCGAAAACATGACCTAAAAAATATATTTTCTGATTCAGTGCATCTGGACGGCGTCCAGTTATCTGGACGGCGTCCAGCAGTGAAGACCAGGACGACGTCCAGCCATCTGTGACGGCGTCCAATTGAACTACAAAATTCTGTTCCAGGGGTCCAACTTACGCAAACGAAAATTCCGCTTCCCGACACTTTTAAACGAAACGGTTTTCCCAACATGTTATAATAATTAAAACTAAGAGATTTCCATAATAAAAACGAGTTTTACAACACCAGGCCCACATCAACCCAAATTACGTTGAAGTAGTAATTTCGACCCAATTGAGTTTAAGTTCCAAACAAAACTATGAGCATGATGTTTGAGGATAAACTACCCAAATCCTAGGCCGAATCCAAAATATAATCCAAGCAAGCATCAAAAGGGGAAATCATCTAATCCCGAGCATATCATTGCCACGTCCGCCTCCGAACCTAAAAATGTAAACAACGAGAGGGTAGGATAATGCTTAGTGAATGCAATACTTATACGCATACATACATAATTCAATCACTTTCATACACCTACACAAACAACGCAATATCATTAGCAAATCGCAATAATAGAAATAATCATACGTACAACGTTATTAAAACTCACACAACCCAATATCCACAATATCGACATTTGACTCGATGGTGGCCGACGAAAATTGTAACCGAAACGTTAACACTTACCAACACATCGCAACACGCACGTGGCTGACGAAGAGCAATAGGTCAAATATATTAACCACTCACCACTACGCACCATGAGGCCGACGAAAAGTGCAACTGAACCGTTAACACTTACCTCAATCACAAGGATGGCTGACGAAAAGCGGAACCGCTTACCTGTGACGACCCGGAAATTTTCGATCAAATTTAAACTTAATCCTTATATATTTTCGACACGATAAGCAAAGTCTGTAAGGTTGAGTCTCAAAAATTTTGAACTATTTCATATATGCAATTACCCTTCGACCACTTCTGATGATTCACGAACAATTAATTGTAAATAAATGTGTGTATATATATATATATATATATATATATATATATAATAATAATAACTGGAAATATTGATATATATTTAATCGTTAGAACTAAAATATAAAATGAAATACGATATATTTAAATTGTTATGAAAATGAATTTATATGTATATTTAATGTATATTAAATATAAATATTAAATGATTGTAATACTCGTTTGATGTTCCGATTGATATTAAGCAAGTTAAATTAGAACTTATGTGATTTTAAAATAAACGGTGATCCAAAAATGAGTTATATAAATTATAGGATTTTTCTGTGTACTTTTATTCGCCACTGATTAACAAGGGAGCACGAAATTCAGTCCGTGAAAGACGACTGCTAATAAATTCACACGTTTTATTTTTTTAATATTTTATGATTATTATTATATTCATTTAAATATTTGTCGACATATAATTTTTCAAAAGTAACGATCTAATCTAACTTTCTGTTACAAATCTTGTCTCCTTAAAATTCACATGCTACTAGTATTATTATTTTACATTTTATTGCTTGCTTTACAATTAGTGTGTCTATATTTATATGTATATTGAATCTGCAAACACATATGGAAACACCTTCTCTCTCTTTATCTCTTTCTTTTGTGTTATAGGAAAACCCATCTACTTCTTCTTCTATTGATCATAACCACCACCCATAAGACCATCTAACCTACTTTGAACACACCCGTTACCTTAGTGTAATCATAATCACCACCACCTTCGTGGAACCACAAACTACCATCTTAAATGAACACTAAACCAAAACCCATAGACGATTACATACATGCTTTGCAACTTGAACACACTAATTATCTACATATTATTGTTTTCTGATTATTTGTTCACCACACTACTTGCTATAATTTTGTTTTCATCCGAACGTACCCAAAAAACATCACAAAACATCACAACAGTCGCGGCTCTTGCTGCTGCTATTTCAGCCATTGAAACCACCACCACTTGTGATCGTTACAGTTGATTTTGTCACGTGTTTCTGTCCAAAATTCACCCAAGAACAAGCTGTAACTTGTTGTTGTTTCAAACCACCTATCCATCGAGAACTACCGCTACTCTAACACTTTTGTTGCTTCTGTTATGTCGACAAACAGCAGCCTAAACTGCAAGGATTTGCTGCTCGTTATTACCACTTAACACCCACCTTTTTCTTGGTAAACCATCACTATAGTTATTATTAGTATCATTTTAATTGTGGGCTCATGCAACTTGACTCATAAAGGAGATAACAAATTCGTTTTATTTACTTTATCATTGATTGATTAAGAAGTGGCAGACAAGAGAATTTTGTAATCGTACGAGTATTACATATTTATGATAAAGATGATTACAGCTTTTCGTTCCTATTATATTTTTTTATATTTAAACCGAAACCCTTTATGGACATTAAACTGATTGTTGGGCTTAATTAAATTGATAATGGGCCGTGATATTTTTCTTTTGTTGATTGGGCCGGTTTTATAGCAAATATCAAGAGTAAATGTCCTGGTGTATCTGTTGATGTTCGATGGTGATAAGGATGTGATAATACGGTTATAAAACGAGTTATTGATGTTGAAATGGATGATGATGATTAGTTAAGATAATCTATTTAGATAGATAAATGGTGATCATGATGACAAAGATCATAATACTGTATGAATAAAAGATAAATGATGATGAGAGGATGTAAATAAGATGATGAATCATGAAGGTGATTATGATGCTGTTACAACTATTGATGATGTTTACGGATGATGATGTGATCACGAGATGATGATTTAGAAGATGATGATACACGATTAAAATAATCACAATGATGATGGCGAGTCACCTGCAGCTGCTATTTTAATGCTACTACAGCTGCGTGCCTTTTTAATGTTGCTGCTGCACGACCGAGTTGATATCACACTCGTTCCTATTTTGTTGCTATCCATTTCCTGTTTCAAACACAAGCTCATGAACGGAAACCCACTTGTTTTCTTGAGGTATATTATCGTTATTATTATTTATGATGAGGGTGATGAGATGAAGTGATGATGGAAAACGAAGATGATTAATGATGGTGATGATAGATAAAGATAACGATATAGTGATGTTTATGGATGGGTATGATGATGGGAACATGATCACATCACAGTATATGATGATCATGACGATGATGATGTCGTGGTGATGTTACACATGATGATATATGATATATAATATATGATATATGATAATGAATAATGATACTCGAAATAATAAGTTAATGAAGATGACGGTCGCTTAAGATATTGATGATCATTATTGATGATCGTGAGGTTATGATTTATGTTGATGAACCGAAGACGTTTAGGTTGTTATCGGGACGTCGCGGGTTCAAACCCGGACTTGGGCATTTTTTTTAGGACTATTTCATTGAGGTAGTTTACTTATTACTCATTATTATTATTATTACTATTACTATTATTATTATTATTATTATTATTATTATTATTATTATTATTATTATTATTATTATTATTATTATAATTATAATTATTATTATTATTATTATTATTATTATTATTATTATTATTATTATTATTATTATTATTATTTTCATTAACATGATTTTTATATATAATTTTATTTACATTATTATTATTATTATTATTATTATTATTATTATTATTATTATTATTATTTTCAATCTAATTATTATTACAACTATATTATTATTAGTATCAATATTACTATTAATATTATTATTATTATAATAAAAGTTAGTTATATTACAATATATTTAATAAAACTATATTTTATAAAGTATTTATTTAAAGTATATAAAGTAAATATATTTAAGTTAATAATGAAACACATGATATAAAATAACAATTAAAATCGCTAATAATATATATTTGTTCGATTACCATTACATGTGTTAATATACATAATTGAATATAGGTTCGTGAATCCGAGGCCAACCTTGCATTGTTCAGTTACATCGTATGCATATTTTTACTACAAAATATCGTATAGTGAGTTTCATTTGCTCCCTTTTTAAATGCTTTTGCAATATATATTTTGGGACTGAGAATACATGCGCTGCTTTTATAACTCTTTTACGAAATAGACACAAGTACTTGAAACTATATTCTATGGTTGAATTATTATACTGGATATCACCCTTTAAAAAGCTTGGTAGCCTAAGAATTTGGGAACAGACCCCCAAATTGACGTGAATCCTGAAGATAGATCTATGAACTTTGACACATCCCATTCGGGTTACGGATGCTTTAGTACTTCGATTTTATATACGGATGAGTGTACCTGTATATTGGGGATATTCTAGATGCATTTATTAATGTCGGTTACCAGGTGTTCACCATATGAATGAATTTTAATTCGCAGGTTATGTGTACTATTTTATTACACAGGTTATGTGTAATATAAAAATGAAATCTTGTGGTCTATTAAAATTATGGAAATGAATGAATATGATAAGCCTATGAACTCACCAACCTTTTGGTTAACACTTGAAAGCATGTTTATTCTCAGGTATGAAAGAAATCTTCCGCTGTGCATTTGCTCATTTTAGATATATTACTAGGAGTCATTCATGACCTATTTCAAAATACGTTGCATTCGAGTCATTAAGTTCATCAAGATTAATAAGAAGTCATTGATAGTTTGATATATTAGGAAATGGTATGCATGCCTGTTAACTTTAAAGAAAGTTTGTCTTTTAAAAATGAATGCAATGTTTGTAAAATGTATCATATAGAGGTCAAGTACCTCACGATGTAACCATATGTTATTGTATTCGTCCTTATGGATTAGGACGGGTCGTCTCATGTGGTATCAGAGCTGGTATAACCACGTCCATGTGTGGCGGGTTAGTCATAAAGGAGGTTCTCACAGTGTGACCTGTGGTGAAGCATTGGCTCTTACTCCTTGCGATCCCTTACGAGGGTTGGCAGTTGCCGAGAGGCAGGCCCTAAAATCAGTATCTGAGGTACACTCGGTGGTCGCCGAATAGTTAAGGTACTGGGTTGGACGGTGGTTGTCCCTACATGATGTCTCATGTGGTATCAGAGCGGTGGTCTTAGCGAACCAGGTCTACATTAGTGTGTCTAACTGATAGTCGTTAGGATGCATTAGTGAGTCTGGACTTCGACCGTGTCTGCATGTCAAAAGTTTTGCTTATCATTTCGTGTCAAAAATTACTTGCTTATCATCGTTAAAGTCTAGACACGTCTTACTGCATTGATTGCATGAATAGTGTATAGACAAAATCCATATCTTAGCGTATCTGCTAAATCATATCATAGCGTATCTGTTACTGTAAACTTTGTCTGACATATTCCATAAATTCCTCCGTAATCTACGAAATCTTTTGCTCTATATATATATATATATATATTCTATGTAATTAGAATACCATCCGATAGCCATAAAATCATCTCATATCGACAAATCCTTTATTCAATCGTACGAAATGGAATTCATCATCGTTTCAAGTCCCTCGGATTCCGATATGGAGTTTCACTTAAGCTCCGAAAGCAGCGTCACCAGAATGAATGAATCAATCAGCCATCCCCAATTCATCTGATGTGTTCGTAGTCTACTTAATCAATGGAGACGCGAAGAAGGCGATCCTTTCCACCAAATCGAATTCATCTCTTGGAGAAGAACCTGAAGCACTTATCGGCGAACCAGTCCGAAACACCATTTTCATCCTCATTTCCAGAATAGCTTGCAACGATTACATAATATCCACCATTCTAAACCTTATTCATCCGCTCGTTCCGACCGACATTCATTCCGGAATAATGGAAGAAGTCAATGAGCTTCGCGCTCGAGTAATCAATTTGGAGAATATGGTGCAAAACGTACCAGCTTCAGCAACATCACCGGCACCAACAGTACCACCAACAACCTAAGTTTCAACATCACATGCCTCAACATCTCATTCTGTACCTCGAGTATAATCATCGTTCTACATGACGTTCTACATCATTTATCTTCGTTCGACACGGTGATTATGTAATCTCTAATGTTTTAGAGATTATGAACTCTAGTTTTAACGGTAAAGCAAATGAGTTTAATATTATATTTACTCATTAAATCCATGATTACATCTGAAGAAAATATATATGTATATATGTTTTCATAAAGATTGTAATTAAAAATTCTTTTGTACAAACGGTTAATGGTGAAAATATTTTAACGGGTAGGTAATACCCGAGGAATATTTGGATTTCACATTAATAAGTTACACTGTACATTCTTCGAATTTGATTCAACAGTCATTTACTATCCTAATTACATCCACAGATATACGAATCCATTCACCACTAAATAACCATTTTCATTCAATTTCATATTCAGATTTTGACCTATCAGAATCCAAAAAGTGGTATAATGAAGAAACCATTGGACAAAAATAAAATTTATTAGAAACAAACAAATTAACTATGAGAAATTCTGTTAAGAAACCACGCTAACAAAATCCTAGCTAACTGTTCGTAGCTAACTGTTAATTCCGTATTACGTTTAATTATCGCAATTTATTTATCGCAATTTTAATTCTCGCAATTTTATTTATCGTCATTTAATTTCTGTTATTTAATTTACGCACTTTAAATATCGGGACACGTATACAAGGTTTTGACATATCATATCGACACATCTATATATATTATTTGGAATAACCATAGACACTCTATATGCAGTAATGCTTGAGTTAGCTATACAGGGTTGAGGTTGATTCTAAAATAATATATATACTTTGAGTTGTGATCGAGTCTGAGACATGTATATAATGGGTCACGACACGTATTAATTAATTCGAATATTATATATTAAACTATATATGAATTATTGAATTACTAAATGTGGACTGTTAACCGTGGACTACCAATATTGGACAATTAAAATGAATTAAAATATTGATTATAACATATGAATCTAAATAATTTTTCAAGTTTGCCACTTGATTTCATCTTAAACCTCATTTGTATCTTGACGATTACAATCTGCGTTCAAACCTTTCATGATGCTTGAATACACCTCAATCGAGAGGATGAACCAACCGCACTTCATCTACAGAAGTAAAGATTTAAGCATATAGCTACACCTGAAAAACTCTCGGAAACTGAGTAAACGTTTAACACATATCTGTGCTAGCTCTTTTGGCGTTGTTATTACCGAAAATAACTTTACAATCTCTCTTTAAATTTGCCAATTTTGTCACAGCTCCAGCAAGTCAATTCCGACTTTTCATTCGAATTAGCCTTTTATAACCTTGATATATAAGTTTGCCTTTCGTCATCGTTACCAGGGAACCGTTTATA